>NW_010254664.1:0-400 GCF_000690775.1 Eurypyga helias | reverse complement strand
CAGTTAGTAAACTACGTTTAAGACTTCTAACAAATGGAATACCACTTCCAGGCTCTAACAGGCTGTTATTTTCAGTACCAGCGGCAAAGCCTAATGCACTCACGGCTATGTGTATGTAACAAGACCCGTGGAGACGATGGAGCATCTCTCCTACTTCAGCAAGAAAGTCCAGCGAGCCCGCAGCCGCCTCAGCCCGTGGGGCTCGGGAACTAGCGGGGCCAGCTCCGGTCAGGAACCGCTGTGCGAGGCGCCGGCCGCCGTCGCTCCTTGGCAGGTATCACGCCCAACCACCTTAGTTTCAGCGTCTAACACTTCGATGGAGGGTGCCCGTGTCGTTTAAAAACCTCTCGCCGACTCCCCGGTTCATGCCCAGGGACGTCACTGGCCCCGTTCCCCTTCC
>NW_010254663.1:0-12160 GCF_000690775.1 Eurypyga helias | reverse complement strand
GGTGGGGTGGGGTGGGGGGAGTATGCATAAACAGCATAAATAATGTTACCATAATAATAGTATCATGTGCATGCTATCTCAGATATCCAAGGCAATAAGTTCATGACTTGCTGTAGCGGCATACAGTTTGTGTTCTCATAAACAGAACAGAAGAAAAGCTCAGAAGGTCTAAGCTGGCTTGGATCCACTGAAATTATGCCAAATTGAAACTGATGGACAAGCTGGTCTGGCAGCTATTCCTTTATTATAATGCCTAGAGTTACGTGGCATACCCATTCTGTGGTGATAACATTCTGTCTCTAACTAATGCCTTCCTATGTTTTTGTTTTGTTTTGGGTTGGGTTTTTTAAGCAGTGTAGTTTGTTAAAATTGGACAGTTCCAGTTCTACTTTCCTTCCACCCCTCAACAAAGGGCGAGATATACACTGCCTTTTCCAACCTCCCACTTGTGTTACAGCCATCAGTGCTTCACCATTTGCTAAAGTGGGTTAGAGATGCATTAGTTTGGAAGGACAGAAGCAGCAATTAGCAATTCTGTTATCAACTAGGAGCAAACAGTGATGATCCTGAATTACACAGGAAAGCAAATTTTGATACCTGCTGACAGAATTGCTCTCTCTCTAATGGTGCCAGCATCAAAAGACTTCAAACTAATAAACACTGGGACTGTGATGCTGAACTGTTATTTTCACTGTTGTACAATACATGACCATTTCAGTTGCTTAACTATACTTGACCTGTAGGATTAAGTTTTTTTGTTTTCATGTTCCCTAAATTCAATCAAACCTATAATCTTTATAATAAACTTAAAAGTGAAAATAACAGTAATGTAGCTTTACAAAATTCTGCAATTCTTTCTCTTAGAAGAGCTAGAGCATATTTACCCATTTATGATAGCTATTCTTTATTTATATAACCAAAAATTAGCATCAAACCATTAGATATAAAACCTCTCTTTGCTATACTAAATTTAGAAATTATTTGATTTTCACTATGAATTTCTAAAAATTTCTTGAGGTTGGTCTCTTGAATTCATTTTTGCTCTCACAATTATATCTACGACTTTTAAGAATCTTCTCATGTTCAAGTATCACAGCCTTTTAGACATTTCTGAAGTGAATTAGAGAATGTGTAGCTAAACTTTCTATACACTGCTTATTTTAACTGAAGATGCATACTCTAATAGAAGAAGTCCTTGCCTCACATATATATATATATAAAAGGAATTAAGACACAGCAGCATTCATCCCAACTATCCTTAATGTCTAGGAATTCACCATGGATCTCACAAACTCATGGCATTTTCCTGCACAATATGATGAGAGACTTAAGTGTTGAGTAATTGGACTCACAACAGCTCACAGGAGTCAGAGCAGGAGCCATGAAATCTAGTCAATAGGGATATGTATGTGTGTTAAAACAACTCCTCCCCACTGTGTAGGTGCCCACCTTCACAATTGTAGACAGGGTGGCAGGATTTTAGGTATCTAAATCACTTCATCAGTAAGAATGTTGGCGTCTGCATATTCTCACATGCCAGTGTGGATTAGGCATGATTGTGTTTTGATTTTGGCCAGCAAAAATTGAAGTTTTGGGTTCAGTGCATTACTGTTAGAATTTGGGGGTTTGGATGTTTCTTTAAAGGGACTGGCCATTTCCTTTGCTTTGATTTCTCAGTATGGGAACTAAGGAGAGCGTTAAAGGTGTTTGAAGACTACTCCCAAAGGTCTATCTTGTCCTTTCAACATGTGCCAGTGCTTTGGAAAGGCAAACTATTGCATCAATATTTGAAGGTTAGAATATGTGTGAGTCCCAGATACAGCACTTGGCAAGATGTTGGAATGAGGTAGAAGGAAAAACACCAGCTCCCTGTGCATATATTGCTTGGGACAACATTGCTGGGGTTGACAGCCCACACAGAGCCCAACACGTCAGTGCCAGAGCCATGAAATCAGTCTTGCTGTCGTTGCTGCTGCGAGGAATGGCCTGGCTGCAGTCTCCTCTCCCACACCCAAAGGAACTAGCTCCACATCTCCAGGGCTAGCAGGTTGTATTTGTACCCTTGGGATGGCTAAATGCAGGTCTACCTACAATGCCATGAGCCCTGAGCCAGCTCTAAAGAGCAATACGAACAAACACCTTACTCCCTCTCATCTGCCCTATTTCTTACAGCATTTCCAGAGCCACAGACCAGAACAAACCATTGCATTGTCTGGTCTGACCCCAGCAATAATATAGATTACAGTTTGCTCACACATTTGCCCTTCTAGGCTGGTGCGTAACTATCAGTTTCTTAAGCTACCAGAGTTAGTTTCTTAGATCATTAGTGAATCAGGCAATGGGTAAGACCTTTGAAGATGGATTTTGGTAAGTAAAATTTGGCAAATTTCACTAATGATGCACTCTAGCAGCAGCACATTCTTTGTTCTCCCTTTCTTTAAAGGGCATGAAATTTAGTGAATCAGCTTTAACTGTATTTCTTGTCAGCATGTCACAACCTCAGTGTCCTTTTAATTGCGTAGGAGCCTTGAAAGTGTGTGTTGTGGCTTAACCCCAGCTGGCAGCTGAGCTCCACACAGCTACTCAATTCCCACCCACAGCAGAATGGGGGAGACAATCAGAAGGTAAAAGTGAGAACTCATGGGTTAAGGTAAAGACAGTTTAACAGGTAAACCAAAAGCCATGCGCACACAAGCAAAGCAAAATCAGGAATTCATTCACCACTTCCCATTGGCAGCAGGTGTTCAGACTTCTCCAGGAATGCAGGGCTACATCACACATAATGATTACTTGCGAAGACAATCACCATTACTCCAAACTCTGCCACTCCCTTTCTTCTCCTTCCCCCAGCTTTATATGCTCAGCATGATGTCCTGTAGTGTGGAATATCCCTTTAGTCAGTTGGGGTCAGCTGTCCTGGCTGTGTCCCCTCCCAACTTTTTGGGCACCCCCAACCTACTCACTGGTGGAGTGTGTGAGGAGCAGAAAAGACCTTGACTCTGTGTTAGCACTGCTCAGCAGTACCAAAACATCCCTGATTTATCAACACTGTGTCCAGCACAAATCCAAAACACAGTCCCATACCAGCTAATGTGAAAACAATTAACTCTATCCCAGCCAAAACCAGAACAGTCTTTTATTTAGATTCATTCCTGAATTTGAAGGAAGCATGAAGTGTTTATCTGGACTTTAGCACTGAGACTTATTCACACCTAGCAAATGCAAAGCTGTCACAACACAGCTTCTCTGGAATGACCATGTATATAAAGCAGTGTTAAGAAAAAAATAACTTTTTCCCTAGGAGTACTGTAGCAGTTCTGATGGCAGAAATGGAACATCACTCCCTCTTTTTCTGTTCATATTTCAAATGTAGCCATCACTGTAATGTCCAGGCATGAGGAGATCGAGGAGGACTGAGATTTAAGAAGCTGATCTAAGCAAGTTAAATACCACCTGCATTGATGGCCTTGCCATTTTTGGCCCAGGCGTTTGTTAGTAGAAAGGGACAGGTGTACACTGAAGTATTTTTTGATGCTTTTGATGATTTTTTTTCCTGCGGGAAAATATAGGCCCATAAATTTTGGTTATTTTCAAATTATCTATGTATTTCAATCCAAAGAAAAAAACATCTGAAGAACAAAAAACAACAGAACTATCATTAGTACTTCAGTAGTATTTTTTAATATCAAGCAGGGAGCAGTAGCTTAAAGCCTGAACTTCCATCACACACATATTAGACAATTTTTAAGGTGTGTTGTGGTTTCAAAATGTCTTCTGGAAAAAAAGAGATTATTAAATTCAGAATAAATTTGCAGTCAGTTAAATTCAGTTAAATTACAAGTGCGCTCTGAAGTCAGAACACAAGCTATAATATCATCATCTGACCAAGCTGTAGTCATCCGAGTATCTCATGAGCTGGTGTTCAAGTTGCAAATAGCTCGATGCTGTGCTAGAGAGAGTCAGATTTTCAATCTTCTCACTCTCCAGATCGGTGTCTAAATCTGGGAGTTACTCCCACACCTCACATACAGAGTCTGCCTGGGATATGGTTGCTTATTAAAGGGAAAGCTGCCATTACAGCTGCTCTGATGTAAATCATTCATATCTTTGGCCTCACCCAGATGTAAAACATCAAAGAAGCTGGTTTACACTCTGTGTTTACTGTCTTCTTCAGTGTATCTACCACACACAAAAAAGACCTAGTAACAACCCTTAAATTGTAGTATTCTGTCTGTATGCAGCAGACTTACACTGTATGAAGAGAAATGCAAGCTTTTTGTTTTTAAGATCACTTTTCCTATTTGCCAAGAAGAAATGGTAAATCTGTTATAATGACATATAAGTTAAAGCCCTGCTTGGAAGATGAGTATTTACTAAATAAATTCTAGAGTGGGGGAACAGAACAAATATGACTCACATCATAGAGCAAACTTAAATCCTACACCGGGATAAACACTTCAAAACTAAACTCCACTTTAAAAAACAATACAGATTTGTAGGAGCCTTAGTTCCTCTGAGGATTTGGGATTTTAAATCACTGATGTACTCGAGGTGAAAGAAATGAGCAAGAAACAAGCTACAGAATAAATCTCAAATACAGTCTGCATGTAGGAGTGCCTCTTCTTCTGATATGAGGATTTCAGCTGCAGTCAGTGAAGTCATACATATGTGGGAAGAGTGAGGAGTCTTATACCACAGCAGTGGTTCCCAGCTGATTGGCTAAGTAGCCACTGTCACTTAAACTCGGTAGGTAATGCCAAAGAAGCTCAATGATAAGGGAGTTAAAATGCATCAAGGAAGAAGAAGTGGAAAAAACACAAACACAAAAGCCCAGATCAAACCATCCTGTTAAGCCAGCTTGAAGGTAGCTAGCGTGTATGGAAATGTGGGATCTTGGAAAGGTCAGATGTTATTATCCAATGAAAAGTTAAAGGGCACGGAATAAAATGAATTAGTTGTTGTTGCAAAGTATCTAGACATTCTGGGAACTGAGCCAGTGTGAACAGCACATGACCAAACAAAAATAATGCTATTTCTGCTAGGAGAAAATGAGAATATTGCTGTCTTACAGCATTCTCACATAGCTCTAACAGCAACAAGCAGGGAGCAGACCAATAGGTTACAAGTGAACAGTAAAGATGTTTGGCTTAAACTGAGACAGGATGTGATCTGGTGGGATGTACCTGTGTCCTTTAAGGGAGGAGACCTTGTGTGCTGGTTTCACTTCTGCTCCAGACTCGCTGTGGGGAAATGCAGACCCTCCTCCTGAAGCAGGCAGTGAAGTAAAACACTGAGGCGCAGAGAACATCTTCTCTTTGCTGGCATCAGTCTGCAGCATTTTACTCTTCAAAGTGCCACTGACTCACTGAAATGGATTTTGTACACCCCCTCAAGTTAGCTTTCTAGCTCGCGTTGGTAGATTTCCTGGGTTTAGGTTGAATTATGACTCGGTGTTGTTGGAGCGTTGCCTGTAGGTTGTTGGTTTCAAGGAAGTAGAGTTTGTCTCCAAAACTTCAACTTTTCCTCTTCGGTTTTTCCAGTCAAAACCTGGCCCATTAGGCCACACAATGAGCAAGGGGAACATGCCAGCAGAAGGGACTGTTGACCAGGCTGTGCAAGGGATGTGTCCTTTCAGAGAGGAGCCTCACCAAATGATAGATAAATCCTTGCACCAATGATGGTCCCGTGTTGCTGGTCAGCAGGTCACAATGTTTTACAAAGCTACCAGCAGAGATATGGAGGAGAACGAGGCCTGGAAATTAGTTTCATGCCATTCTTATGCAGCTTAAATATGGAGTTTCTGGGATCACCCTAATATTCAGCTATGGTTCCACCTATTTAAAAGGAACAGAGCCCAACCCTCAATGGACTGGGTAAATAAGGTGGGATATTGCTCATACAACAGTTTCACAGCTGCTTCAGGGATAATTTGGCTTTGATGTATCCTCTTCAGTTCAGTGGGTTTTAGTAGTAAATGCTTGACTCTTTAGTGACTTCAGTGCATCATCCTACTGCCCCTAACAAGGTACCTCATGGAAGGAAGAATGATACAGTGGAAAATTGCTTTCAACATCCTTTTTGCAGACTGGAAGATATTTGGTAACACACTTGAAACTTCTTTTCCTTTCCTGAAACAGCAAGAGAGAAGGTCTAGCTATTTGACTTTTCACACAGTCAGTGTGGAAATGTTCAGGTACCACAATAAGAGGTCATATATTTACCTAAGATATTAATGTGAGGTTCTATTAGACCTCAATTTTCAGGACATGCCTTGCACTCATTACTTAACATTAATTTGCATTTAGCAGCCCTAATGATTATATAGGTCAAGAAAACTAAAATATCTTTATTCTCTGTGTTTTTTTTAATCTCCTTAGAGTACGCTCGGTTTGAGGCAAAAATCCATGACCTGCGTGAGCAGATGATGAATCACAGCATGAGTTCTGGGTCCGGATCCCTGAGGACTAATCAGAAGAGGTCACTGTATGTCAGGTGAGCAGGGAGAGCTTTCTTCTGGGAATATGTCAGCAGCTACCTTGTCTACGTCTGACTTGCGTGTTGTTGGTTTGGCAAAGATGGGAAAGAAGCTTGAGGAACTGAATTGAACTGAACTGAGAAATGCATTAATCTTACAAGCATAGCATCATTAATGTGAAAATTGGATAAAGCCCTATTGCTTAATCCGATCATTTCAAGCCATTTTCAAAGAGCATTATACTTTTATTGTGATATGGTTTTATGAGATGAAGATTTCTTACCAGTTGTCAGTTCTTTCGATATCAGAGATGGATATTGTGGTGTAGTGACATATTGCGTTTCTGTGTGAGGTCTAGTCCAGACATGAAATGATTGTTCTCATGAAGAGCACTTTTTCCCGAAGACCTTACAAAGCAAGGAATATTATATGCCATTCTAAATGCATGACAATCTGCTGCTATCCCATTGTTTACCCTTCTATCAGCCTATGCTACAAAGAATTTACATCTACCTAGCATGATCAAACATGCAGATAAGATGCTAAACAAGCTGATGTGCATAGCTTAAATGGGTTAGTGAATAACGTAGGGACTGTCTAACCGTGAGCTGGGCAGTAGCAATGGTTACAGTTTTGCTTTGACTGTGCAAGTCCATTGCCGTAGTCATTGGGTGTTGCCCAATTGCCCCTAACAAAGTTCGTGCTGTCACTCACCCCTTTTAGGACTCAGGGAGACTATGGGACTCCATGCCAAATATTTTAATAATCTTAATAATTATGCTTCTCTAGGCTTTTAATTTTTTCCCCCCATGCTCAGCATATCATTTGAAATTCCTGACAAACATGAACTAGAGGGAAGCAATTTGTCAGTATCCAGGCAGTGATAATTATTCATAGGGGAGCTAATTCAGGTGATAACATTGCAGAGATCTAATTAAGGCTAAATTCTACATTTTGTCATTATGCCCTCAGCATGAATGGGTAAGGTAGGAGAGAAGTAAGGAAAAACTTAAATGCTAGCATGGATGGTCTTATTCTAGTGGGCAGAAACCATATGAAGCAGTAATTAGTAGTGCTGCCAGAAAGAGCAAGGACTGAAAGGACATGGATCACTGTTACCAGTGACCTCACTACTGAGCAAGGTCAGGTTGGAAGTGTTACAGTTTTCAATGCATCTCCAACCTTCTCTGACCTCTCCAGCTCTATGTTTACTTCTGGAGCTATTCAACATGCAGTAGTTTTTTTCCAGACCAAACACAGAGTGACTTTATTGCCAAGAGCTTTGGTCAGCTCCCTGAATTTGATTTATTAAAAGCTACAGCCATTGGATGTGCAGGAACAGATCCAAGTTTACTCTGCTTGAGGTAAGCCAGGCACTCGAAATGTGGGGAGCAACGGTGAAACAAGTCCAAGCAGCAACCACAAGTCAATTCAGACAGACAGACAAGGGCTAACACAAGGTACTGAACAACTTACTTGTTACAGCAAATCTCAATTACCCCTGAAACCTGTGCCAGGGTTTCACCACCCTTATTGTAAAAAAAAAATAAAAAAATAAAAAAAAACTTCTTCCTTATATCTGGTCTGAATCTCCCCACTTTCAATTTAAACCCATTACCCCTTGTCCTCTCACTACAGGCCCTTGTACTCCCCAGCTTTCTTGTAACCCCTTCAAGTATTGGAAGGTCCTATAAGGTCTCCCCAGAGCCTTCTCTTCTCCAGGCTGAACAAGCCCAACTCTCTCAGCCTTTTAGGAGAGGTGCTCCAGCCCTCTGAGCATCTTCATGGCCTCCTCTGGACCTGTTACAACAATTCCATGTCCTTCTTACGTTGGGGATCCAAGAGCTGGATGCAGAACTCCAGGTGGGATCTCACAAGAGAAAAGTAGAGGGGGAGAATCCCCTCCCTCGACCTGCTGGTCACGCTTCTCTTGATGCAGCCCAGGATATATCATGTGATTCAACAAGGCCAAGTGCAGGGTCCTGCAACTGGGTTGAGGAAACCTCTGGTATCAATACAGACTGAGATGTGAAGGGATTGAGAGCAGCCCTGTCAAGAAAGACTTGAGGGTATTTGTGAATGAAAAGCTGGACGTGAGTCGACAGTGTGCGCTCGCAGCCCAGAAGGCCAACTGTAAGATTATATATTTGGTTGTCTTGAAATAGGTATATGCTTCTAGGTCCAGATCCATAGTCAAATTTTTCAGGCTACATGTGGTGACTATCAATACTCTTAGCCAATGGCAGATCATGTTATTTAATCCACAGGCTGTGGAACTTGACAGCCTTTTGAAGAATTAAGAGTCAGAGAAGTAGAGTCCTTCAGAAAGTTTGGTTAATGCAAGCAGCCATTTAAACTTTAGTATGAAAGTGCCAAACTTTGAAGGAAACTGAGAGCTTAAGAATGATGAAGGGTTTATCTTGTTGATTTACTAGATTCTTCCTAAGCTTAAAGTACTTGTGCTAGATTTCTGAGGGTTGAAATAGATCCTTCAGTAATTGCTACTAGATGTACAAAGAAAAGATTTTCAAGACATCATCTGGCATCCAAGAACTGCCTTCTGACAGTCTGTTGTTGATTTACAGATGAAAAATAATTAGATGAGCTTAGAATAAACAGCCATGTCACCTTTTAGACTTTATTCAAACCAAAGAGATTCTGAAATAATGTCTATAATTAAAAATTCCAATTCTCCAGAGCTGCAAATGGGCTCTGTGGAAGTGTATCACTTTGCAGGAACAACTCAAAAGCTTTATATACAGCCCAGCCCTTTCATTGTCACTTCACTGTTTAAAATCTGTTTGATACCATCAGTGACCAAATATCATTCTGCCTAATCATGGCTAATTGTTGCCCTGTATAAAGGGGCTGGTTGAGTCTACTGAAATGCAGATATTTCAACTTCAGCAAAACTTTCAAATAAATCAGCACAATGCAAATTGTACAGTTGGCTGTAAAAGTGGGCATGGAAATCAGAGCTAGGGTAGGACTGGATCCAACTGTAATTTCAGAAGAAGCAGTTGTTCTGCAGCTGCATCTCCATTAACTGTTTAGGGGAGAACACTACAGTGTAGAACACTACAGGCATTGGAACAGGTTGCCCAGGGAAGTGGTGGAGTCACCATCCTTGGAGGTGTTCAAGACATGGCGCTTGAGCACGTGGTCTAGTGGGTACAGTAGTGTTGGATTGATGGTTGGACTGGATGATCTTATAGGTCTTTTCCAACTTTAGCGATTCTGTGACATATAACCAAGGGCAGAACCTCTTCCCAATAAGATTGGAAAGTTTAAGATCAATCTTTTTGTTCCATTTTTTAAAAAATTTTGCACCATGCAAACAGGTGTCTCAGTCCACTACATTTTTGTCTTCTTCTACCTGGAATCAGTGAGAAGCATTTCATAGCTTTGATAGATATGTGCTGTACAAACACAAAGCATTGTGTTAAAAATTAGTGTGTTCTCGTCCATTTTTTATTGAGCCATGAGGAACAGAATCTGAAGATTTGCCATAGTGATTTAGCAGCAGCTGAAAGGAAGTCAAGGCTGAGGTACCTTCGGTCGTTTACTCTGATTTCCAGCACAATGAATTCTTCATCAGGCATTAGACACCTTTATACACATTTCCTGAACTTCCTAGAAATCAGCATGATGCCATATCTCTTAGAGAATTTGGTTTTCAGCAAGTCACAGAAAATTCTCACTTGGGAACTTTGCTGAGTTACAGTTGAAGTTTGGCTGAGTTTGTGAAGATTGAATGTGCCATTGGAGTCTGGTTTTATGCAATGTCTGCTACAGTCTCCAAAACTCCACAGGCCATCATCAGGTCCAGGCTTCACGAGCAAAACTCTCCTGAGAGAGCTGCACAGCAGGTTGCGGTATCTGAAATCCTCATGAGAAATGCAGTTCTTGGAGACATCCGGGCAGTGAAATCTGAACACATGATAACATTGTACTGGGTGATGGACAGGTCTACTATATAGATGTGGAAGGAGAAATGTGATACAAGATATAGTTTCATCAGGGCGTTTTGGAGGGAGGTACTGAGGGAACCAGAGAGAGAAGTATGAAATGGGCATACCTAAATACTCATTGCAAGGAGAGAGAATTTTTTTTTTTTTTAATATATATGTGTGTGCATAAATACATAAAAAGAAAATCCAAATAGATACATGTTAGTGTTAAATATATGCTATATCCACATATACATTGCAAATGTCTTTACTTAAGCAAGTTGCCTAGTATCTCTCTTGAATCAGTGGCATGCACTTGGCTCTTTCAGAGTACAATTCATCTTTTCCAGAAGTAGATATCTAAAATTGCTCAGGCGAATCATGCCCTAAAAATGTCTGTTTCTCACAGTTGAGTGGAAGGAGCCTCAGGTAATTAGCTGAGATGTAAACATCTATATTAGAGACAATTAAAGTGGTGTGACCTGAATGCCACCCACACTGAATGTCTGCTTCTCTCACACACACACACATGCGCACACACACACGGAGTGTGCATAGACATACTTTGAAGAAACTGTAACACCAGTCTCTCTAACTGTTGTCTGTGCTGTGAACGCTTTTGCTGTGTGTTTCAGTAAGACGCTGCAAGGTAGCTTTGAAACACTGACAGTCCTGTTTAAATAGCCTGGTTTGTTCCCCATATTCTTATTCCCCAGGTTCCCTTCTAAATTCATTTGCCACTTTTGTTAGCTCTGTTGAGGGTATACAAATGTTCAGTGCGTGGTCATCAAGCTGGATGAGTTTTATTCCAGCTATGCCATCACACTGTACATTTCTTTCAGGCTTCAGAGCGCTGTAGATCAATCTAGGTTTCTGGAGAGTGATTGTGAGCGAGTTTTGCACCTAGGCATTATTGTTTGGTTTTGATGGGGAAATAGCTAGAGCTTACATAGCCATGCCTATACTTTAATGGCATGGTAGAAACTATTAGAATTCTCTTTACTGATCGATAAGTGGAGGAGGAAAGTGGAATTTTAGTACCTTTTTTCACTTACCTTGGATTATTCCTAGGCAATTGAACAGTCCAAATTATAGCACGGAATGGAAACATGCATTCAGAAAATCTGTGCTAAATGGCATAATACAGAAAGCTGTCATTTATGATAGGGTTTAGCAGACATGTTTGGAAATGGTCAGATAGATATGTATATAACCTAGACTTGTGAAATGGGCTGTTGCACTTGAAATGTCATTTCAGACTGGAAAATTGAAACCTGCTTGGGATGTTACTCATTCCACGTGTCCTGTTTAGTGTAAATCTCTGAATATTCAATTAATACATTTTACCTGTTCTTTCTGTGAATACAGAGTCTTCTCCACATCCTGCTGGCACCAGTATTTTCACTGGCTTCAGTGAGAGCCTCTAAGATTCAGAACTAAGGAAATAAAATAATAGAATCTTTTAGATTGGAAAATACCTGTAAGATCATCAAGTCCAACTGTTACCCTAACACTGCTAGTACTACCACTAAACCATATCCCTAAGCACCTTGTCCACATGCCTCTTAAATATCTCCAGGGATGGTGACTCAACCACTTCCCTGGGCAGCCCATTCCAATGCCTGACAGCCCTTTCAGGGAAGAAATCTTTCCCAATATCCAGTCTAAATCCCTACTGCACAACTTCAGGCCCTTTCCTCTTGCCCTATCGCTTGTGACTTGGGAGAAGAGACCA
>NW_010254662.1:0-14495 GCF_000690775.1 Eurypyga helias | reverse complement strand
GTGGGCTCTCCTGTGCGGGCCTGGTGGTACCCCAGCCCCCCCGCAGCCGGCAGCGCCTTGGCGGCCTCGCTGGCCGCGGCCAAGGTGAACAGGGCGCTGGCGCCGTGAGGTTTGCCCTTTCGTTACGGGCAGGGGCAGAAGCATCAACCTGACCCCTTCCTGTATTTCTTCCCCTGCTCTTTTACAACGTCTTGTTGGCCTGGAGTCTGTGGTGATGTTATCCCTTTGGTACCCACTGAAGGTGGTGGTTTTTGAGTGTATAGGTTGGTTTTATTGCATGGAGATGCTTCCGTTGCCGAAGACGTAGAGCATACACCTTGTCATGAACGCGTGGCTTGCAGACTTCCTCCAGCTCAACTTTCTGGCTGGAGAATTATGCTTTTTTATACAGTGTGGCACGTTTGTATACAGAAGGAAAGAAACATTTAGCACGTGGAGGTATGTATTCCTGAAGCAGCCTTATTTGATAAGGATATTCCATGCCTTTCTAGTTTCAGTTACTCATGACAGGCTTTTGGAGATTCTTTATTATCTTCATCCATTTGTTTCCCTGTCAGCTTTGTTTTGAGTTACACAGTCTTAAGATGAACTTCAGGAGTGAGTTGTATGGAGAGTATAGGAGAAAATGACAGTGATGGTGGATCAGTGAGCATTTTTGTGAAATACCAACCAGACGTATTGAAGACTACTTCTGCAGAGCATAAAAAACATTTGTTAGCATTGGTAGCAGGACTTCAGGTGCGTGTGTGAAGAAACTCAGTAAGGGTACTGGCAATACCAAGAGAATATTGATTGATGCGATACTGGTCTGTGCAGTGTATTTATGTTTAAAGTGATCTTGAAAAAAGCTGGATATACCCTTCGCTATCGGAAGTGTCTTGCAGTCTCTTTTTCATATGTTTCTATTACTCTCTAGAAACCTGGGTAGAATAATTCACAGGGCTGTCCATGGCATTACGTCACTTCTAGACTTGAAAGTGCCAAGGTGAAAGTGGGCTTGTAGCTTGAGACATGTGCTGTACCACCTTTCAGCTTCTTAGGGCTTTCATTTGCTCCCACCATTTTAAGGCTTTGGTGCATTAAATATCAAGTCGTTCTTTTGGTTCACTGCTTCTTTCTTATTTTTGACCTCCGGTAGAGATTTAATTAATATCTTGCTTTAGGTTGCTCTTAACTCAGCTTGATTCCTTGTCAATCAATGTTTTCATTTCCGGGTTGATTTAGGAAATATAGCAGAATGGAACAATCCTCACTATTTCTGTCTTGTGCCTGCTGTCCTGTGTGCTGATGTTTGACTGACAGTCTCAAAGCTGAGTGGGCTGGAATGGTCTATGATCATGCTGGTGGTCTCCAATTCGTTTAGCTGCCGACAGCTGACATCTGCGCTGAAGAGCTGTGTGTGTGAAAGGAAGAGCTACGAAGAAGTCCGTTTCCTTGAGTGAAATTAATCCATAGTTGAAATCAGACTGGAGTTACGTGATTGGTGGCTTTGTCCATTTTGGCTTCATACCTGCATAAAAATGGAAGCATTACGTTTTCATGAGATGGGAATCATGTGTGTGTTAACAGTTTTCCTCACCTGTGATCTTTTGTATCATCACAGGAGCAACATAGCCAGTATCCGCTCTTAGAGATTGCGTATTCAGTATTTAGAACCTAAAGTATGGCTCTGAACCCCTTTTGAAATGTAAATGGTACTGGAGGGAGGTGACTGATAGCACTTACAAGCTGTTTGTTTCTGTTATATATTATGTCATTTGCATCTTTTTTCAAATCTCCCTGACAAATTGTTGTTATTTTGCTATGCATTCTTTGCTGCCTGCTAGAAGAAAGATCTCCACATTCTCCAGGCAGATATATTAGGAAGAAAGAATGTGAAATTACCTGTATTTAAGAAGCTTGTCGCTGTAGTATGATAAACTGAGAAAACTGAAAAACTTCCTCTCATTCCCTTCTCTCCCAGCTCTTTGCAAAACACTTTGTGTGAGGGTAGGTAACCCTTTAGGAATGAGGTGTGTGTGCAGAAGTATGGTACTAGAGGATGACATTTACATGGAACAAGATAGGTGGAATAATCCTGTCTAGCAGAACGGCACAGCCATGAAGTCCTAAGTGCCGTGGTGACCTCTCAGTTCTTACTGTTACAACACATTGAAGTCTTAGCGAGCTTTGCAAAATGACATGATGCATATATAATGATTTTAGTGCGGTTACACCTTACAGATTTATGTATGCAGACAGTATACTAACTCTGTCAGTATTGTCCCAGTTGCTCTAAGGTTTTGCAGGACTTAATCTGCTTTCGGAATGGTGCTGATAGTATTTGTGTGTCTATAGTTGCATAGGACCCCTCATCGTAGTCGTGTTGACATGGGAGGAGATCAGTGTTGTAATAAGCTTTCAGTTTCTGAAATGGGAAATAAGCGAATATTGGTAGCTAGGAAATAACGCTAATGTATAGGGGTTTCAGCATGCTAGTAGCCTAACCATTGCCAATTTTCTGAGAGTGCCAAGTGGGGAGAGAAGAGTGTGTGGTTTTGGGGTTTTTGTTGGCTTACAGGGGGATTGTATACCAGGTTGGGTGGTCCTGCCTTGGGAGGATACTTTCTGTGTATCTGGGCGCCATGGAGAAATGTGAACAAGGGCTTGCTTGGAAAATTCATTAAGTGGATGATGGCTGCTGGTGTTAGGAGCTAAGTGTCAGATCTGCTAGTGGATGAGAGTGAAAAGGCTTCAGATGTCTTGACAGAGGAGACAGGTAAATTGGGTGTGATAAAGGAGGAGAGTGCGCTGCTGGGGTGACACAATTAAAGTCAGCGACTAGGGAAGTGATCCAGTCAGCAGCTTTCAAAATAGGTGTTGAGTTAAAAATGTCTTTGTGATGCCAGAGAAGAGCATGCAGTAGTACTGTTTTATTCAGTAGGAGCCTTTTATTTTTAAAGACCAATATTAATTTTAAATTGGGTGATGAAAAACATAGCTCTTCCTACCTCTTATATTTTTGGTGGGAGAGGAGGAAGAGGAAAACCAGTGAGGATATAATTTAATGGGTTTTGTATACGGAAAATATTTATACAGAATTTATAAAGTATATATTACTACTTAAATTAGACATAAAATAATAATTTTTCAATGTAATAAATAAAATATGATTTATGGCTCAAAATGACAATTTTGTCACACTTTAAAGTTCATTTGACAGCTCAGTACTTCTGTTTGTTTTATCAATTGTTCAGTTATCACACTAAACAACAAAAAACTTTTAGGACTTTACCTTCTGACCCAATAAATTATTTTTCAAGATTGACCACAAAACAAATGAGAGACACCTCAGAGTTAGATCTGAATTTTTCTTTCTTTTAATTAGTATTCTACCCTTTATGTTCTTGTAGCTTTCCAGATGCTTCTAAAGTGAAAACAAAACTAGTTTCTCATTATTGCTATTGCTTTGAAATTTAAGCAACTTCAGCATTAAGATTATACTAATTTTGGTCTCATTGTAAGCTACATTTGTTCTTTTTATTCTGAAAGTGAGTTTTGATCCCTTTGCTAGCACTGGAGCTGATGGGATTCAGCGTTCCCAAGGTGCAACCCTTGTTTTTCTCATGGTGTTCCAAATCACAGGTAATCTGCTGTCCTTGTTACAGAGCTCGTACGAGGTCATTGGGAGGACAGGGTAAATGTTGCTAGGTAGGAAGACAGATTAAACTGAGCCTTTTCTTTGTGTAACATTGATTGAAGGCTAAAGTCGATATGAAGACTTAACAAACTATTAATTATTTTGTCAGCTTCATTATTCATGGCATAAATATGAGGTAGCAGGCTTCTTTTTGACTTCTGTGGTTGCGGTTGTTCATTGAACTGGCCCCAGTTTGGCTTGGTAAAAGGTTGCAGCTTTCTGCAACGGAGACGCAGCAGTTATTGTTGCCAAGAGGTCCAGAGAAGTCAGTGATTAGCAGACTCATTTGTTCCCAGGGAACCGGGGCTCAGGGAGCGTGCGGTACAGTGGTGTCACGATTGCTTCAGGAACCAGGATGGTGTTAGCAGTTACAGAAGCTGTGAGGTGAGCTGGCTGATGAGGGCATGGCCATCAGCAACACCACTGATGTACTCTGCTGTAAGGGTAGCTCTGCATTCAGCCGTTAGGTGACTTTCTCCTGAAGAGAACTTCATGCCTAGGCCTGAGCTTTACTGGAGAGCGCTCTTGCCGTAAACCTCCGTTATCACGGTGAGACTGAAATGCGTCTGCAGTTGATGGGCTCTTTTTCTGATTGAGTTTGGTTTTGTCTTATTAATAGACTTGGATCTTCCGCTTAAGAAACAAACATGAGTCAACTGAAGAAGTTTGCGGCTACGCTGAAGTGGCATGGCATTAAACTTCTGGAAAAGCAGGATATAGCCAGAAAGGTGTTTTTACATGGCCAACGGTATGTTTCATCAGGAACTTCAGAACCATTCCTGAGTGGGAGTAATTCAAATTATGTGGAGGAAATGTATTATGCTTGGCTTGAAAACCCTAAAAGTGTACATAAGGTAAGTCTAAAACTTGACTGCATATGCTAATATTAGGTTAAGGGTGGAATCGATTTTTTCTTTTTTTTTTTAACTTACTTTATAAAAAGCCCAGAAAAAGGTCCTGTGTGAAATGAAAAATGTGAAACTAATTTCCCACATAATGATGGTTTTAAGATGTGATATTGCAGCAAAAAAAAGTACAGAAGAGCCACAGGCATGGTGAGCTGAGTGGGAAGAATGAGAACTCCACACCAGAAATAGTAAGCTGTTCAGAAACTTTCAGCATTCCTCCATAGAAATGCTGTTCAAGCAGTCTGTTAAGTAATGTTACATCTGGAAGAAGGTCTGAGAAATAAAATACTTTTAATTTTTTTTTGTTTATTGTAATAAGGTTGTATCAGAGGACATGTTATATTTAAATAGAATGTGTTTATATTGGTACTTCTAAACTGTCTGTAGAAGATGAATGTTCAGTTCCCTTTATGTAGCTGTGGAAGTTGTAACTTTAAAACTGAATTTGAAATTGTCAGAAAAGCCTTCTTAAGTATCTTGAAAGGTATGTTGTTCTATCCTTCCCTCTGTCTCCAGGCAACATACATTTGTTTGGTTTTGGTTATTTTTACTTTAAATCTATTGCCCAAATAATTTCTTGTGGGGAAAAATACACAGACTTATGTTTTAACAAGCTTTCTGCTGACATGGAAGTCTCTCTTGTGGTGATGCAGGTATATTATCTTGAGAAGCTGATGAGAAGTCTGGTAAAGTCTAAGACAGACAAGTAATTTTCTGTAGAAGTAATGTGAATTGTGCCCAAAATGTTCACCAAATTCGTGTGTGTTCCCTTGTTTTTGAGGCACATATATAAAAATATGTCTCTTAGAAGTTGTCGCTCGAAGTCTGATAATTTATCTAGAGTTTTGAGGAAGTGACGCATCTTGAGGGGGAAAAGGGGAGACAAAAAAAGCAGGTTTGTAGTTGCGGTTTTCTTCATGTTACATATTAATTTAGTTCTGTTGGAAGGTGATATATGCAGTGACAGCTCTGAAGACTGGATGTTATTCACATAGCAGATAAATCCCAGGGCTTTGGTGTTACACCTTAACTTGAATCTGAAGAGACTTTGTCCAGGGGTGGCTCCCTCTCTCATACCATCTGATTCCTCCTCAGGTACCTGCCATCTAAATTGCCAACCAGTGTCGAGCAGGGTAGTGTGTTGCATGGGTGCATTGAATTCATTTTTGAGAAGCCCTTATGGTGTGTTGGTGCTGCAGATTGATATTAACCCTTCATTTTGTGGATGCCGAAGGGATGAACTCGTGCGCAAAGGAGTGTGCGTGGCAACATCTTTTTCGTACTCTTATTTAAGTTACGTTGACTCGCGACAACCTTCTTTCCCTTAAGAAGAATGAAATTTCTTGTTCAGATCCTTTCCAGCGGGGTGAATTGTGATGCTGTGAAGGTTTGCAGACTTCTGGTGGGGCATAAACCTCCGTAAACTGACACGAGTCAGCCGGGCCGCCGGTGGGAGGTGGGAGCGCGGGCGGGAGCCGGCCGGAGCTGGCCAGGGTGCTGAACGGCCGGTCCGGTACCGCACTCGGGCACCGCCGCATCCCTACCCACGCGAGAA
This sequence comes from Eurypyga helias, assembly GCF_000690775.1. NCBI lineage: Eukaryota > Metazoa > Chordata > Aves > Eurypygiformes > Eurypygidae > Eurypyga > Eurypyga helias. The sequence continues at coordinate 8,353 of NW_010254662.1, read as the reverse complement.
ACTTGTTCGGCGCAACCGCCCAGCAAAGGGCGACGGTTTCTGCCAAACTCAGACCTGCTCGTTGTTTTGCTGATACTTGTGGGCAGGCGGAAATGCTAAAAATCCTGCCGAAACAGTTCAGGCACAGTTGGGCAGTGGATCCTGATGAGATGATATCGTTTTGTCATGGTTTAATCCCAGCCGGCAACTAAGCACCACACAGCCACTCGCTTCACTTGCCCTCTCCTCCAGTGGAGGCAGAGAATTGGCAGAAAAGAAAGGAAAATCATGGGCTGAGATAAAAACAATTTAATAATTGATTATAAATCAATAAAACAGTGATACTAACAATATTAGTGATAATAATAATACTAGCAATACTAATAATGCTACCAATACTACTAGTAGTATGTAACAAAAATAATGGAAACGAAAACAAATTATACAATTGCTCACTATCTGCTGACCGATACCTAGCCAGGTCTCAAGGAATGAGAGTCGGATGGAGAGCCAGAGCCTGAGAGCAATTGCAGCAGAGTTCAAGTGAGCCCCACAAGTGAGAGCATGAACAGCCAACCCACAAACTGCCGTGGCCCCCCAGCTCACCCCCAACTTATATACTGAGCATGATGTACTGTGGAACAAAATACCCTTTTGGACAGTTTGGGTTAGCTGTCTGTGCTGTGTCGTGTCCCTCCCTGCTGCTGGTGGTGAGAAAGTTGGGAACACAAGTGCAGTATCAGAAGCTGAAAATGTCCTTGAATTGGTACAAACACTCCCTAGCAACAACTAAAAACACCAGTGTTATCAGTACTCTTTTCAGCGCAAATCCATAACATAGCCACATACTAGCTACAGTGAAGAAAATGAACTCTGTTCCAACTAAAACCAGCACAGGTTTGTAGGATGAACAGTGTAAATTGGCAGTAATGAATTGACAGAGGAATGTAAATGGAGTGGGAGTAGGGTGTGGCCTAGTGCGTGGATCCCAGGTAATTCAAGATGCATTTGAAAAATGTGTGAATTCTTTTCCAAGTTAACTGTGTGTAATATAACAGTAATGAACTGAAGTGAACTCACTGTGTGTCTGTCTTATGATACTTAAAAGAAATATGATTGATGGACATCATGGATTACTTTACAGCTATTCTTGCCTAAATAATTAGTTTTTTTCCTAGGCTAGAAAAAAAATGGGGAGTAGAATGATGCCAGTTAATTTTATTTTGATTAATGAAATTAATTTCTGGTTTCTTGAAAAATATCTCATTTCATAGCTGAAAGCTGTAAATACCTACCCAAGATTTTTGTTGACAGAAATTGTTCATTTTGAGCTTTAATAAAACCGTTTAAAAATGTTGAAAGTTCAACTGACCCTATTTTCTTAAGAATTAAAAAAAATCACACCATACTTCTGTGACTATAGGCAAGATGTGAATTTTTCATTCTACTATGGAAAGTGCTGGAAGTTGGCAAATAATGTCAAGAAATACCAGTGGTGTATGTGTTGTTGGTTATGGTATTGTTAATAATTTGACACTCTCTGCAGGCAACTCATATTTCACTGTTTTATCCAGTAAGTTCAGCATGGTTTAGAGAGCCAGTTTGTGTTAGGCATTACATTCTCTTTCTTCTTCTTTATTTCCTATTTTTCCTCATGTTTCTTCTTCTTTTTGGGTATCTCCTTCTTATCAGAGGCACTTACCATGTGCCTTCTTGTAGTTGATACATGAAGAAGCTTTAATTTTTCTTGGGCTTTAAAAATTGTATTCTCTTCACTTTCACTTAGGATCTCCAATTAATCAAAGCTCCTCTAAATTATTGGAGTGGACATGTCTTCCCATGTATGCTTATTTAAAACTGTTTGAAATATGGTTGTCATGTTCCGATGAGCATGTACAGTGTTACTAGCATTTTTTTCCCCTAAGAATCTCTCCTTTCTGTGTATACTGTGGATATATATCAAGTAATATGCATTTATATCCATAGGAGCTTTTATTCTTTGTGCAAATCCATTCCTGATTGTTTCCTGCTTTTCTTTGTTTTTTGAATTTCTTATCCTTAGAGTAGCCAAAACAAGAATCAGAATAAAATGATGTGGGCTCTGAAAAAGGCATCATTATTTCTCCTTGTAGCATGGTGTCAGGGCCATAGATCATAAGGGAGAAGCTTGACAAGGCTCAGTTATTACTATCACAAGATTAATTACAAAACTGCATGGTTGGATATTGAGTATGTAATGCCTGCCATGTTATCCTGTATGCAGCCGTTCTGCTGTCTGTAATCACTTCCTTGTTTTATGCACTTGGAAAAAATGTAGGTTTTGGTTTGTTTCGACTTCCTCTTTTTTCTTTTTTTTTTTTTAATGATGTAGTGATGCTCAGTGTGTGTCTTCTAGGGCTTTACTGCCCTCACTGCAGTTGATAAGTATTGCGATGTCACTAGGAAGAAAACTAAACCATCAAGATAACTAATAAGTTACTTGTTATTCAAAGTGCAACACTGTTCATTATATGAGAGTAGAATATTGCCACTGAATCATTTGAATTGTGTTATATTACTTGAGAAAACAATGGTTAACTACAATATAGATTTGCTGACAGGAAAAAAAAAAGGGATGTATTATGTCTCACTATAGTAATTTATTTTTTACAGATGTATTTTTCTATTACAACTCTCCTCTACCATTTTGTTTAAGAACTTTACTGATTTAGCTGAGGACTTGCAGGTATGCTGTGAGACCAAGCTGGTCTTCTGTCTGTTCAGTCACATGGCCAAGGCTGTTGCCAAAGACTGACATTGATACACAGGACTTGAAGACTATAATCTGGTATCAATCTTGAAAGACACTATAGAAATTTGTAAAGGCTTTGATGGATGTGTATCTAGAAAAAACTAATTTTCTGTAGCCAAATGATGTATTTTCCCTCCCTTCTGATTAAATGTCAAGCCTGCCCAACAAATCAATAAGTTCAAAAATGCGATAGCAAAAAATAGTGTGGGTTCCTTCTGTCCCAGCTGGCTGCATCTTCAGATGTAAACATTTTGAAGGTATTTCTTTATATTTGTGAGTTTGCATGAAGGAAGGGTCCTATGCCTTTCTCCTTAAGCAGGTAGCTTGTTGGGCAAGTCTATTTGGATATTGCTAGGAACTGTCTCAGCAGAGCACTTGTCTAAAAACATAGTCAGTTGTTTGTGGGACTGTGCTGTGATAACTCTTACATCTAAATGAAAAGCTTTTGACTCGACAAATACATTATCATCATCATTGTATGTGTATCAGGGTGTTGGAAAAAGTGAGGAAGGAACATTAACATAAGCAAAGCATAATATTTTTTAAAACCTCAGAATGAATACTAATTTAGTGAAAGTTAATAACTGTGTATTGCCAAAATAATTCCTCCAGTCTAAGTGGCATTAGTTGTAATACGAAGGGATTGCATCTGTTTTTCACTGTCTGGGATCTGCAAACTCAGACTAGGGGCTGTATAGGCATGCAGTAACAATGCTGTTCTTAGTACAGAACAAGAAAGCGTATATAACGACTAGCAGAGGAAATGCAGTTACACTGGTAAACTCTTGTAGGTCTTTATAGAATGTTGTGTAAATTCAGACTTCTAATCTCAGCCTAGCAAGGTATCAAGGTAAGAATAATATAGGAAATGGGAGAATCTCATAAATGAGAGAAGGAGGAGGAATGACTTGTACATCAGTGTGTCTGGAACTGACCACCAAGCATGATCTGTCTGCCTTAATTTGTCATGGCATATAAAAATTAGTCTATGTTTAGATCAAGTGTGTGTAAAAGCAGGGTGATAAATAAGTTTTATGTATTGGTATCAATGCAGCTTTGTATTAATACAGAAGAGAGGTGTGTTAAAGCATTTTTTCTCAGGCAGTGGCTTCATGCTAATGATGAGGTTCCTGCCCACAGGTTCAGTGACCCCACTTCCATAACTTGACGGTTGGGTGATGTTTAGCTCTTGTATGCTTCCCTGCTCATGGTGTTTCAGAACACCTTAAAGCTTGTAGAAATTACAATATGAAGGTTTTTCGTTAATTAAAACAGAATTTTAGAAATATTTTTGTTGTGTGGTGTTGGTAATACATTATTTTGATTATTTTGTGTATTCTCTAGTAAATATATTAAGCAACATTCTTTAAAAAAATCTTTGGGCTAACCTTTGTCTTTTCTGGTGCTGGTTCCTTGAAATGCATTAGTTCCAAGCTCACAGCCAGGGTAAACAACATGCACTGTACAGAATGAAATTTACCTTTTACAGTTTTTTCTATTCCAGTCATAAAGATTTTGAAGTTTTGAAATAGCTGGCTTTCTTTCCTAAGTTAGCCAGCCTGAGGAAAGTGGTTTATGAACTTTCATTTCCTTTTACAGAAACTGTAAGCTAAGCACAAGTATTGATTAGTCCCCTGCTGTTGCAGGCTTTCTTCTTTGTTGGGTATAAGCATTTCAGATGTTTTATCCCATTCTGCTGCTGTCTGTTGGCATCACTATACCTAATACTATTCTAACCTGGGACAGTGACCACGTCATCAGAATGGAAAAGCCTCAGGAAAACCAGATTTGGGCATATGTGGAGAATGTGACTTGTATAGAAGTGCAGTTGGAACTAAAAGGATCTTTCCTTTGTTGTGATTCAGTTTCTCTAATATGTACTCTCTAAAGTTATGACTTGCATCTGAAACCAGGTCCATAATTTCTTTGATAGTAAGGTAACCTAAGCTAGTGAGGAAAGGATCTTAGACCAAAAACCTCACTCAGAAAAGCTGTAATTGCTTTTAAACAGTTTCTTCAAGAAAGGCCCTTATGGAATGATTCTCATAATAATAATATTAATATTAATATCATATTAATATAATATTAATATCCAGGTGTCCCTGCCCATGGCAGGGGTGTTGGAACTAGATGATCTTTAAGGTCCCTTCCAACCCAAACCCTTCTATGATTCTATGATTCATTTAGCATATTCAGTGAGTGTCTTGAAGTATCATAAATTCTTTAAGTATCATTAAAGGAATGGATTAATTTCATTTATTAAGGTTTTCAGTTTTATAGGCCAGATACCTCTTTACCAGCAGCATAATATTATACCCATTACTGGTTGCCTGAGTAAACATCACGATTAAAAGGAACTGTGTGAATGAATAATGTACGAAGATGCTTTGAACTCATGTGTGCTGGAGAGTTTTCCCCTGAACAAGCTCAGCATTAGAAACGAGATGGAAAGGGCTCTGTGCAAACGAAACGCACAGTTGCTGCTGAGATGTGGACATATCGGTGCTCGCTGTTTGCTGGTTATTAGTGGCACTTACCATGTTACAGTGATACCATTTGCAGCTTGGAAGGAGCTGCTGTTGTTTGAGGTAATACATTTTCTTCCTTCTTCCCTTCTCTGTACACATGTCCAGTCCTGGGATTTGTTTTTCCGAAATGCTAATGCTGGCCAAGCATATGATCCCCATCTACCAGATCAGTTGGAAAGAAAGGCGTCCTTTCTTCAGAGCCATGGCCTGGCCCAGACACCAGGTAAAACTGAAAAGCTTGTTGAAGATCATCTTGCGGTGCAGTCTTTGATAAGAGCATACCAAGTAAGTGTACTGTGGGGTAGGTGTGGGAGGGTCTCTTCTTTGCAAACAACCTTTTTCTTCCTTTCTATGTTCTTGTTTGTCTTCTGGTCCTAACTCTTGCCTGTTGCATTGCTTCTGACCCAAAATGTCTTGAACTGGACAGACTTTTCTTCCCTGCACAGTGTCTCAACACTGAGGGCCTGGATTCAGACTGGGATGCTCCTCTGTTAATCCAGCTGTTAGAGAGGTGTTGTAAGAGTAGAGAGGTTTGTGAATAAGAAGAAATTGCCATAGAAATAGCTACATAGAAAGAACCAACTTCAGCCCATTCACTTTTGCTTGCAGTAAAAATTTGTTGGAGAGTTAGAGAAAAATGGAGAATATTAGGCTGCTTTGACATCATTTACTTGAAAATAGTTCAGGGATTGCAGTTTTCTTTCCTGTATTTGAAAGTGTGCTGTCCGACGCAAGGGACAGAACACAAATGTCTGTAGAAATGGCAGGCACCCATGGGTCTGCCACAAACGATGGAAGAGGATTACCTAAGGCAACTGTCCATTTTTAAAAGGTGTTTAATACTCTCTAAATTCAGTGTTGAAGGGATACGATCAATTTGTGACCTTCCTTTGCTTGATAATGAAATGAAATGGAGAAGGATACAGGATTTTCATTACTCAAACCCGTCAGTATTTTATGGTGAACTGCTTTGTGGGCTTTGAGCTGGTCGTCTGAAAAGGCAGTTAATCTATTGCTTTTTCTAATGCAGAGCGCCAGACACACTGAAAGAAGGATTTACAGTGAAATGTGTGTGCTTAACAAAAACGAGTCTAGATAAATTAATTTCTTGAGTCGTCTTTTGTAATGTAGATTTTTTTTTTTTTACATCTGTTCCTAGAAAATACGATTTTAAAGTGTAGTTTAAAGTGTAGTTTCAGGTAGTATGTACTTGCATTTAGTAAAATTTAGGGCAATTGGTGAAAATTTGCCATGCATGCATTTTCACAAGATTGATCTGTTATTTGCAGTTGTTATTTTCTGTGTCCAGTGAAAGAAGTGGAAGTTATTAAAAAATGACTTGATATTGAGGAAAATACTGTTATTTATTTAAAGACTGAACTGCTTCTGGAATGTAACATAGCACAGCATTTTACTGATTTGCTCTTCTGGGTTTTGGTGTTCTTATTAATCTTTTTGTTCTTCCTATTAATACTCCAGAGCCGATGTAGCTTAGGGAGGTGAATTCTTTCCTGTTGATGATGCTTGAGACAGAATTGTTTGCTTAGTTCCAGTCAGATAGACTTTGTGCTGCTGTAAACAATGAGGTGGCACAGATGTTGCCATGGGCATCATTTGGCCTGTCAGAATTTTATTACTGGTGATTCATGAGATGTAAAGAATCTCAGAGGCCAAGCTGTATTTACAGGGCTGGTAGTTCTAAAGAAGATGCCATATTTGTGTTTGCTTATGAGTGGAACATATTTTGCTATGAGCTTGCCTGCAAATATAGAACATTTGAATAATGTTTTCACAAGTCACTTCTTGATGAACCACTCTTAAATCACACTCTATTACTGTTTGATGCAATTTGTTATTAAAATCGCAGTTTATTAATACTTGTTTTCATAAACATTTAAGATACTGGTAGTATAAATGAAAATCTACCCACGTGATCTGAATTTGTCCTTAAAAAGAAAAATGTTAAGCAGAAAATATTCATCTATAAGAAGCTTTTAATGAGCTAATTTGATATATGAGATACTATATTAAAAATATTTGGTTTTATTTGTGGGTCTGTTGAATTAATTAGTTATTTCATCTGTAGCAATGTTACATGTTAATATAAGGCACTAGTTTATAGTAGCTTGTGGCATGCATTAACACCAGTCATATTGATAACTGAAAGCTGGCTAAATGTCCCATAGGATTTGTGTTATTTGGTGTCTTGAATGTCAATTTTATCATAGATGAAATTCTTCAAGTTTCATGAATGAAAATAAATGCTATCTGATGCTGTCAGATGTGGAACAGAGCTTAGGAGGAGTGATCCCTTCACTTCCGATATAAACTTCTTCACCAGCAATCTATGTTTTAGGTCAACAATGCTGTATTTTAGTATTCTGCAGGTGTGGAAATAAGGATTCGAGCAAAAATACAAAATTACTGAATTAGAATCATAGGACTGTGTGGGTTGGACAGGACCTTAAAGATCATCTAGTTCCACCCCCCTGCCATGGGCAGGGACCCCTTCCGCTAGACCAGGTTGCTCAAAGCCTCGTCCAGCCTGGCCTTGAACACTTCAGGGATGGGGCATCCACAGCTTCTCTGGGCAACCTGTTCCAGTGCCTCACCACCCTCTCTGAAGAATTTTTTCCTTATATCTCACCTAAACCTCCCCACTTTCAATTGAAACCCGTTACCCTTTGTCCTGTTACTACCTGCCCTTGTAAAAAGTCCCCCCCAGCTTCCTTGTCAGCCCCTTCAGGTGCTGGAAGGCTGCAATAAGGTCTCCCCGGAGGCTTCTCTTCTCCAGGCTGAACAACCTCAACTCTCTCAGTCCGTCCCCATAGCAGAGGTGCTCCAGCTCTCTGAGCATCTTCGTGGCCTCTCCTCTGGACTTGCTCCAAACGGTCTATATCATTCTTATGTTGAGGGCCCCAGAGCTAGGCGTAGAAGTCCAGGTGGGAGAGCAGAGAGGGAGAACCCCCTTCCTTGACCTGCTGGCCATGCTTCTCTGGATACAGCCCAGGATACAGTTGGCTTTCTGGGCTGCCAGCGCACACTGATGGCTCAT
>NW_010254661.1:10441-14307 GCF_000690775.1 Eurypyga helias | reverse complement strand
TATATATGTTATAAAAACAGCCATTTAATATTTTTTGGCTAACAAAAGGGAAACTGGTCAATGTTCTTATGTTAGACTTCGCACTTTGTTCCCATCAACTGTTTTGAGCAACTCAGTTTAGGCACTGCAGTATCTAAAAACCATGTAATTCATTCTACCTCTTTACCATCCAAGTGAGGTGCTCAAGGTTGACCCCATTTATAACACAATTCGTCTGGTTAAAGGTACTCTTTTTTCTTCCTACTGTTCGAGACCGGAAATTCTCAGGAAACACAAAGGTTCTTTTTTTGCTCCCAAAACAGCATTGAAAAGCAATATTCTAAATCACAATGCACACGTATTCCAAATAATCTGAAGGGAATAAAACAGGCAACCACCCTATGCTAGCCTGCAAGCAAATCCTTTTTGTTTTGTTTCCTTTGGTCCCACATCTCTTGTTTTTCTGGAAGCGTAATACACTGTCTCAGCTTCACAGGGATGGGTACAATGTGTTTTCTCTCCAAATACTCCTAGTGGTAAGGGTGTTCTCCTGCTATGTTTATTTAATTTTCATTTGTGTCTTTTTAAGCTCTGGGTACTTTCCAACCACTACATTATTTGTGAACATCCACACCACTAAACCGTAGTCCTGATATGTCCCACATTTTGAACTTCTCTAGGAGTTGGGACAAGTACTTTACTATGTCAAATTAGATGACCAAAAAAAAAAATAATCTTAGGGCTAGAGAAAGATAAGTATCTTGCAGAACAGGTATTTCCAAGCAGACAGCTGGGTAGGCACTGAAGAAATGAAGGCCTAACATCATGTGGCTCCCTAAAGTATAACCTACGTAGTTTTGGAAAACAGGCAGATAGCACAGTTGTCCAGAACGTAGGGGTACCGTGCACTTAATTCTCAACTTAAGACTAGACCTGACTCAGAAAAGCTAATATAGCAAGAAAGGGACTTTCCAAGGAATCACAAGATGATTGTATCATAATTTTTCTATAAACTTCATGTTACCACGTTATTTGTAAAAGACAACTTGCAAAACTCATTTCTGGAAGACAAAAAAAAAAAAAAAGAAAAAGGAAGACTATAAAAAACAGAGTTTTGTGTTTTAAGGGATGCTAACAAAGGTAAAAGCATACATATCTTGTCCTAGGTTAAAAAAAAAAAAAAAGCGATGAATCACAGGACTTAAGAAGCTGTAGAAGAAACCAAAACTGCTGAATATTTACACAGCAAATATTCTTCTGGAAATTGCTGTTTTAAGTATATTTAAGATGTAATAAAATATCTTTAAGATGTACTACACTTTTCTAGTTTTGGTTGTATAGGAATTATTTTGCCAGACTGATAAACAACAACTGACAATACCACCAGTGTTTCCCTGTAAATACATGGCATACTGGCCATCACTGTCCTCCTGAAGCCATAGGCTTTCGTAGAGCAATACAACGAATTTTCACCAAAGAAAAATTACTCAGTTTAAAATTGCTTCATGCGATATAAACTACATATGAACAGGGTATTTGTACAGTCACGACTCATCAGCTGTTCAGTGCAAAATTATTTCTTTTGCACACACAGACATACCAGAAAATGTATTTTTGAAATACACATATAAAATAAAGAGCTTACTTTGACCACGTAATTGAACCTTCTGATGTCCTGAATCGCACTTGAAAAGTCTAAGCGGTTAAAAGCTTCTCCCAAAGTGCAATAGCCGTGTCTCTGAGAATAAAAATAAACACGCTTTAAATGGAAAGAAACAAAGACAAAATTGAGAAAAAACATTCAGAAAAGCATTCTGCCATGCAACTGATGCCTATGTATACCATGATCCCTGGAAATACAATATATCTGGACTGAAGATTTATTTAACTTCTTGTAGAACAAGTGAAACCAGATAGCTATTTGGAACTCACAGCTACCCAGTCAAAATTATTCAACAGCAAGACCTTTAAATTTAGTATGAATTAATCACGCCATCTGTAACCACAGGTATCTGAGTGTCCTGGGAACCTACTTCCCTACTCCACGATTGCAAGGCCACAGCACTCTCTCATCACTATCGTGCTCCTCAGTTGCCTCAGCACCAGGTAGAGACTGTAGAGCTCAGAGTAGAGTAGTAGAGAAGTAGACAGTACAGCAGCCTGAGCTTATACCCATAAGCATTCGCTGACTCAGTTCATGTTCACATTTGAGTGTAAGACCACAGCAACGTGGCTCCTGGGACTGAAAGAACAAATGCTCTCAACGTCTACTATTTATTTTACAGGTGCTACAAGTTCAGGCACAATTTTTCTTAGGTAGCAAGAGAAATTGCATTTCTTTTGGTGCTTCTGCACAGGTCTCAAGGTCAAAATGGAAGTTTTAGAGGCTGTTGTGGAACTGTTTTAAGGTGGTGGTGGCAGCCTGAGACAACATGGGATCACATAAACTGAGTAAATTTAGAGCCACAAAGCCACACAGGAATCTTAGAGCAAATACTATGGGGCTAGAAAAAAAGAAATTACAACTGGTGACAGAGATACTTGCAGAGCAGTGTGCTATTGTGACCCAGGGAAGGGGAGAGAGAAATCGTTATTTGGCATTCCTTCCTAGACAGATTTCCTCGGCAAATTACGTGAAAAGATGGCAGTACAGCCTAACGTTCCTTTCTGCAAGCCAATGAATGATTACCCTGGATGTATCCACAGTGGGACAGGAGACAGTTAACTACTCACTGCAGACTGGTGGTAATTACTGTGTATAGGTTAATGACGGAGTTCAGGATGGTACTGGTCACCCATCCAGTTAATATACCTGGGATTCAAGCATGCCGCACAACACACAACATGCACAACTTGGTTGGCTAATAGAAGTGAATTAACACTTGCAGATAACCAAACTTCTGTTGAAATTTAAATATTTGTGAAAAACAGTAATCAAAAGGCCATGCTTAAATACATTAACATGAGAACTGCCTTGAAGCATCAGCTCTACCTGTCCCAATGAACTGTCATGACCAAGTTACTCCAAGAGCATCTCCTACTTTTTTTGTCCTCCTTTAAACTACATGCCTGCACTTGTTTTGGTTTTATTTATTTTCAGTGCTCTCCCACAGCATGTTTCACATGCTTCTTATCAAGACCTTCCTACTCTAGTCATTTTGGCCTAAAATTCCGTATCCCGTTTGGACAAAAAGTTTCCTACTTGCGAGTCTTAGACATTTTGAAATCAAGTAAGATTACAACTTGTAAGAAAAACCTAGAGCCTCTGTAAACTGTGGTTTAGATCAGCTTAAGTTGTTGGTCTGAATTTTTTTTTGTTCAAAGTATGTTTATTCCTTGCTACTTTTTCATTCTGCTACTTAACTTTTAACTTTTTACTTCAAGCTTTTGAATTTATGTAAGGAATTACCTGAAATAGACTAGTGATTAATTCTAATTATCCTTGTTTTGTTGTTTATTTTTATTTTAAAAAACCCAGGAAAGGTGAATGATTAATTAATAGCTTATTCTTGTCACTGCTGTTGTTTTCCAACTGGTACACCAAAATATTTTGTTCATGCTCTGAATGGAAAAGAAACCCAAGCAAACAGTCACACATTACCAGGTGTGCTGGGTTTAGTCAGGACAAAGTTAACCTTCACAGTAGCTGGTATGAGATTATAGTTGGGATTTGCCCTGAGAAGAATACACAAACTTCTGTACAAGTAAGGAAAAAGAAAAGCCCCAACATAGGTTATGAAGGATAGCAATGAGTGATTTTAAGCAATTTGTGTTTTGGCCTGAATGTAGTTTGGAAACTCAGCTTAACCACCTCGCAGTTCAAAACACCACAATGACTGGTGACAGTCTGTTGTGTCCCCTTCTTTCTTACCTTAAAATTTGAGATG
>NW_010254661.1:5657-10410 GCF_000690775.1 Eurypyga helias | reverse complement strand
GAAAGAGGACGCTTGAGACTTTTGCACACCAATGTAAGTATGTACATCTGTCAGAGCTGAAGATAAAACTGGGAAAGAGGGCTATGAATCTTCTGTAAGGCTCTTTAATACCCTTCAGATGTAGAAGAGCAGCCTCTGGGTCACTGGCCTGCAGGGTGAAGTCTTCCAGTGTGTCCTGTATGCAAGCTGCCCCCACAACAGCATCCTCTTCCCAAGTATTGTGCTATTTATGGCCTCTCTCAACTCCAAAATGCAAAGCCAACTTTAGCCTGTGTGGCTAGGAATCATCATATTCACCTCCTTCCCTTTCTCCTAGCCGATATGACTGTGGATGAAAGGCATACTTCTGGGTGTCAAGTTCCACCCATCCCAGATAAAACATAGGAATCAACACGGGAATGAAACTCAAACTTCAAGACAGTTTATCTCTACATATGACAGATGTATTTTAACTCCTGGCTTTCCAGGAGGTCATTCCAAGATCTTTCATATTCCCTTTACAGTTGCATGATACAGTTTGTATCCCGAACTGAAAGCATCTGGACTTTGTGGAATACAGAAGTCCTCTTTGCAAAGACTGAAACTGAAGTTTTACTTACTTATGTTCAAATTTACATCAAGATTCCAAAATATCAGGTAGTTGCCTACAGACACCTTCTTTGGAGACATTCTGGTTTTGCAAATACTTTCAGTTTTAGTTCAGAGACACGCAACACAGACATTGAGAAGTAGTGGAGAACTATTATGTCCATCCTTGGAAGTTCTCACATCTCCACCACAATGACCTACGTAAAAGTCACTTTGCTAGCTGCCTTTGCCTCACCACGTGAAGTTGTACTATGTTGCCACTGAAGAAGAGGGGTTATATTCAACTTTCAGGATAACACAGCACAAAGATTGTAGGAATTGACATGCAGGACTTACTTCCTTGGTGCTTTCTTTATGAACATAAATCCACTTTTCGCGATAAAAACCTAAAATAAAAAGGTAAGCATTTTTTAGGCTTCCACTTTAGGTAATACCTTCTAGAAAGATACTGAAGAAAACAGACTATCCTCAACAAAATGCTTCCTAAGATAGGAGAGGTGGTAGAACAGTTTTAATGAAGGAGGTTTATAAAGGCTGAAAAGGTTGTCTACATATTTTTAGAAGTTAGGTACTTCAAAACAATGAAGGAAAAGTTAAATAATTTTATAAATCAAACACAAGAGTTGGCACACAACTGGCAGATGTAGCACAATTTTTGTCAACTGTGTACCAAGAGCAGTGACTTTCTCATACAAAACCCTTGATCTTTTTTAACCCATCAGGCTCCTTAACAGTTAACACAGGAGAAGTACAGAAATAAGCAACCATTTTGTTCGTGAACATTCCACCCTCCCAATCTATTTTCTTCTGTAACGGGGCCTGCTCTGCACCCTCGTGGTTCAACTCATCGTGGAATGCTGTGGGGAAGCCAACTATACAAGGCTAATAAAGGCAACTAGGCAGACCTTCAGCTTTCACAAGCTTGATATGTGAAAGCATGCTCTTACATATAGCCCCTTCAATCTTTTGAAATACTTTACACCCAGTCAAGCCTGGGGAACCTCACTGATATTTTTCAAGGTGGTTTCTGTTACAATTTTGGGAATAAACAAGTAATGGAGATCATTTCAAGATCAAAGCCTTAGAAATGTCAAAAAGTTGCTTACCAACTTACTTTTTTTTTTTTTACCAACTCAACCAAATTCTCTCCTTCACAAAATTTACTTGCCATCATCTGCATATTTGCAGTCTAAAGTACAGGTGATTTTTATTAAAAAAAAAAAAGAAAGAACTGACAAAAATGGCTTTGGTATTTAAAAAAACCCCAAACAAACCAACCCCAAAATGGACTATTTTCAAGAAATTCAATGCTGATACAGTCTTTACCAAGAGCTATAGGTATTATGGCAAAGCATACTTATTTATGAACTGATTCTAGAGCTGTAACACTAATCAGAATTTGAATTAAGTAAAAATAAAACAGCTGTTTTAGTAAGCAGAAGCTTCCATAAGCATCCAGAGGACATTAATCTAAAAATAGTCCTCAAAACAGTGGGTAGAATCAGAAGACATTTATTATTCAGGAATTACTATTCTTACATGAATTACCTTCAGATCTTTGGAAAAAAAAAAACCAAACCAACAAACAAAAAAACCAACCAAACAAAAAACAACTCACACAACAGACGACCAATGCCACAGTTTAGACGTACCACTTCCGACACCAGAATTTGTTGCCAACACAGAAGTAAACGTAACTAGAAGGCTACTCAACAGATGAACGTAAACAAATGGCCATTATAAAACTCGGCTGAACCTACAAAGGCCTCCTAAAATAAATAAATAAACCCCAGCCACAAATAACCCAGCCTTACATTGTGAATCTGTGTTATTCCTAAAATGATCTTTTTTCCTTTTCTTGGCTGCAAACTCACAATCTTCAGTACTGTATATCTCCTCATCTTCCTCATCACCAGTTAGGATGCTGAAATAAACACATCTAATTAGAACAGCAGTGATTAAATATTTAAGATGCATGCAGTTTATAATTCTCTGCATTAAAGTCTGCCAGCTGGAGAAAAAAATCATTTTTTAAATTATGTTTCTCTACATGATAGCCCATAGTAACACATATCTGAAGACAGAAGCTGTATTGCTCTTGTCTTCCCAGTGGGGTTGGTTTTTGTGTCAAAGCGATTAAATACACAAAAGTATCTTACTAACAGGTGTCTTGTAATTCATCACTGACTTTTATGAAAGACTATGGGGGAGACAGTACTAAGCGGACTGCTGGCTGTCTGCAAAGCTCTAGTGTACACAAATTCATTATTTGAAATGGACCAACCTCTGAAAAACTGCACACAGGTAAAAGTCAGTAGAGAATTACTGCACATCCTTGCACAGGCAGAAAGCCAGCAACTCTAGGGCAAAGTCTGTCTTTTAATAAATGCCTGAATCACCACACTGTACAGAATTAAATGTTACAATAATGACGCCATACAAATAATTTGTAAAACAAGAATCATGTATCTACCCTCCTCTCTTCCAGAGAGGATCAACTATGCTTATGTCACTTCCAACAGTTAACTATGTAACCTAACACTGAGGAATATACTGAATAATTATATAGATAATGTGAGTATAGAGATATAAAATACATCTAAAAAACTATTTTACGAGTTTTGTTAAACTAACCTTCCTAAATGTTATATACATTTAAAAATTGCCTATGCAACACAAATTCTATACAGTTTCATGAAGTTCTGCTTTCCATTTTTGCAGATAATTATAAGGAACAATAAAATGCATGTCAGAATGGGTGTTCATTTTTCTAGCACAGAGAAGGAAGATACTTCACGTGAAGGCCACAGTCCTGCACAGATAAGCAGAATAACTAAGGATGCACGGTAGTGTAGCTTAGCTGTAGAACTATCTTATTTTCCCATTATTAGTCTTTGACAAGAAAGTTGTATACAAAACCCTTCCCTTTCAGTACTATTTTTTAAATCCAAATTTGCCAGATGAATCCATCAATGTCAGCTGGAACTTCAAATTGCAAAAAAGACAGCTGAACATTGTAAAACTGAAGGGCATCAGTTTATTCAAAAATAACCTGCAGTTGGGCATTAAGTTGCAAAAATCCATTTTATTAGCTACTGCTATTAGTTCATACAGTTATAATGTTCAGACTTGTACCATCTGTTAAGGAGGGTGACTAAACAACACTGTAGAAAAGCTTTGGGTTTTTAATTGCTCTGATCAGTAAATGCCAGCTCAGCTTAAAGATACACAAGTTGAGAAGACACAGAAACAGAAAGTTGTTTTCCTCTTAGGTTTAAATCCTGAAAAATAGCAAACACACCTCTGCATTCAGGCAGAGCTCAGTCCAAGGTGAGGGCCTCAGTTCATGTCTTAGCATTTTATAGCAGAGGATAAAGACTCAACAACTTCAGTATTCTCTGCGATATTGCCAGATATCACATCTGGTCAAACACCAGAAGAGTTTGGAGAAGAGGGACTGACAAAAACAGAACATAAACGCTGACAAGTTATTTTGATTATGTAACACTCCAATCCACGAGGTTTTCTTCCAAAGCTACCATAAATCGCTTTAAGCTCAACTAAATTCATTTAATGAGGTTTTAGCATTCTGACTGCATTGTCAGAAGTCAGAAGTTCTGGCTGCATCAGAAGAGCTGTTACAGAATGAGAAATGGAGCCCAAAGCTGCCAGACCTGGCTGTGTCATCCTGACAACAGGTACAAGGCTAGAGAGATGCAGTCGGATACTCTGCAATGTAATTCAGGCAGAAGAGAAACTCCCACTGACCCAGGGGAACAGGAGAGAGAGGAGAGGCAGCATTCCTAAGGCCTGTTTTAGAAGGGGAAGCTTAATCTGGCAGTATTGCTTCTTTTGTTCCTGGAGAGGAAGTGTGCCTAGAAAGCAATTTAGATGGGTAACATACTTGAAGTGATTTAAAGCCCACCCCTGCCCCCAGTAATATACACTTCCTCATGGATCACATAAACAAGCAAGGCAGCTTAAGGACAGTCAATTAACTCCAGGAATTTGAAACAGCCCTCTTCATCTACCAAACACCTTTGTCTGGCATTCAAATAAGCCTGTGACATTCCTGGAATTCTTCACATGGTTTTAGAGAAAAAAAAAAAGGAATTTGTTATCTCTGAGGATCTTCTGGTACGAGGCTTTATTTCCTCATGTTCAG
>NW_010254661.1:0-5471 GCF_000690775.1 Eurypyga helias | reverse complement strand
TTTCCCTATTTATCTCTTACCATCACCATTCTCCTTGACAAACTACGTCTCTTACCAAGAATGGAAGCAAGGGGCCAACAGACATCTGAAGAATGGGACAGAAATACAGGCACTTCTGCAGCGACCCTTAGCCTTCCTTCCAGAAATCTGGTTGATGAGTAACAAAGCAGCTCCATCATTTCCAAAAGCAACCCCCTCCACCCACCAAGCTACAAGAAACCAAACCAAGTGCTGCACATACCATATGGTGTAACAGAAGCCTAAATTTAATGTTTTTACCATAATACTGCACATGACATCTGAGTGCACCTGGAAGGATTTAAATACATACATAATACTGCCAATATGCAGCTATTCTTTCTTTCTTGTCTAGATGATGCACTATCTAATGAAAAATTATTCTGAAGCTTCTAAAATAAAAAGTACCCGGTGTCCTTAGAACTACAATACCTTATAAAAAGCACGCAAGATTCTCAGCTTCTTCTAAAAAGTAATTTCATAGCAGTATTTAAATAATTTCTTGGGTATGACACTTAAAATACTGAAAGATTTGACAGGGCTATCTGAACTCCAACTGTTCTTCTTCAACCTTGTCTGCAAATGACACCCTTGTCTCCAAATTGGAGAGATGTGAATTTGACGGATGGACCACTCAGTCGGTAAGGAACTGGCTGGATGGTTGTACTCAGAGTTGTGGTCAATGGCTCCATGTCTGAGTGGGGACCAGTGACGAGCAGCGTTCCCCAGGGGTCAGTGCTGGCAACATCTTTGTTGGCAACATGGACAGTGGGATTGAGTTCGCTAAACTGTGTGGTGTGATTGACATGCTGGAGGGAAGGGATGCCAGGGAGACCTTATTGCAGCCTTCCAATACCTGAAGGGGCTACAAGGAAGCTGGGGGGGACTTTTTACAAGGGCCTGTAATGACAGGACAAGGGGTAATGGGTTTAAATTGAAAACAGGGAGATTTAGATTAGATATCAGGAAGAAGTTCTTCACAGAGAGGGTGGTGAGGCACTGGAACCGGTTGCCCAGAGAAGCTGTGGATGCCCCATCCCTGGAAGTGTTCAAGGCCAGGCTGGATGAGGCTTTGAGCAACCTGGTCTAGTGGAAGGTGTCCCTGCCCATGGCAGGGGGGTTGGAACTAGATGGTCTTTAATGTCCCTTCCAACCCAAACCATTCTAGACTCTATGATCCCCTTGCTTCTTTTTCATGGAGGAAGGAATACCCTCAAGTCATGCAGTTACCTACAGCGACACAGAGTATTTTAGAAGAGACTGAACGCCATTTACAGCTTGAATCATGAACGGAAAATCTGAGTTAAGTGCATGCATCAAACAACATTACAATACATTTGTCAAATGACAGAATTATCAAAGACTAGATAGGCCCTTTTAGTGAAAATAGCTGATTACTGCTTCTATACTTATCTGCCTCTATGAATGGTAACATAAACACCCATACAGTATCATATTGTGTGCCGACTGCACGTGGCTCGATTCTCGGTCTCATCCTGGGCACCTGGCCAGCGTTCTGGGTGGGATTGATAATGGGAGCATAACAGTCTGCGAGTTCATTTGTGCCAAAAAGACTTATGTAAGGTGTTTGTTACTGTTTATAAAAGTAGGAGACCCTTGGGCTGACTTCTGAAGCCTCACCTATGGGTGGACACACCGCAAAGGACCTTCCCAATTATCCCAGTTCTCCAGGGGCCAGCTGCCAAAGGGCTTCCCAGCTGATCTGTGAAGCCAGAGGATGGCTTTGAGGTGGTAATTGACGATGCATACTTTTCTTAATCACGGTCTTGCTTTACAGTAATGAACTGGTGCCTCATTATTCTGCTTTTCTTTTCGGTTGCTACTATGATTATATATATAGTAAAGCATATAAATCTTAATATATAAAGCTGGAGTCTGTGTTTTTACTTGGAATCCCGCCATTCAGCAAGACAACCTGCCAGCCCAAGTAGTTCATATGAGCCTAACACACAAAAAAAGGAATATCACTATGAAAAACTTACTAGATTAGTCTGATTCTCTTTCTTTTACCTCAACAGGAAAGCATAAGACAACTTAAGAGTAAAGTTGCAGGCTACTGAGAGGTATTTACATACAATTCTGTAAGGCAGTGCTGTTCTCTTTCCCACCAATATACAAGGGAAAATAGCACTGGAAATATGTATCATGCTGGAAATTATAGGTACAAATTGCAGGCAGTCGTGGCCACCATTCACCAACAAAGCTTGAATGAGCACTGCTGCAACCACATTTCCAGCTACTGTACACCTTGAATACAAGGTGCTCTTCACTTACATAACAATATTAATTATCCAAGTAAGTAAGAGCTATAGAACAGAGGTTCCCATTTTTTCCATCTCAGTTTCCATAAGTGGAACTTGTACAACTATTCAAACATTAATCCAAATAATTTAAATTGTTCCTGCACAAGTGACTGGGAGTGTTCAAGCACTATTATCATTAGGTCCACTATTTTTGACTAACTCATCAACTTGGATTCACCAAGACACTGAATGACTAATAGAATAAAGTAAAAAGTTCTGCTTTAATAAAAATATTCTTAAATTTATTTAAGCTATTTACATGCCTTGAAGTTTTATTTCTGAATCTGTTTGTGAGATGATCTTTTAATTTCGGAAGAGAAAGTATATAAAAGACAGTTTGGCAAGTAACTCTATCCATACTTTCTCTCACAGAAGAGACTATAAGTAATAGTAAAGAGGGTTTCTGTCAACTGCTTGAATTTATTTATTTATTTATACAGAAAAACTGCTGTAACTGCTCCCTGGAATACAATATTCAAGTAATACCTTTAGCACAGATTTCTACAGAATATTTTGGTGAAAAAATATTTCATTTAAAGGGTGAAAACAATTACAACCCTGTTAGGACTGTAAGCCATACTGGCATACACCATTATCTTTATTCACAGGGTAGTTTCAAAGGACAAAGTACTTATGTATTGTTTACTGTAAAATGCTTCCTTCCTGGTGGAAGTAGTATATCAAGCCTCATCCCTACTCAGTGCTATATCATGTTAACAGATATCTCAAGCTGAGCTGTTTATTCAGTACACACAGAAAACAGTTTCCAAATAGCTTAAGACGGTACAGAGAACCGACCAGCAAGACACAACACACTACTGAACTTCAATAGGAAGCCCTGCACATGGGATAGAAGAACCCGGTGCCTGGGTATATGCTGGGTACAGACTGAATAGGAATCAGTTTTGCAGGAAAAGGAGCCAGGGGTCTTGTGGATAAGAAGCTGAACACAGGTCAGCAGTGTGCCCTTGTGTTGAAAAAAACCCAACTGCACCCTGGTCTGAGCTAATGAAGTGCACCCTACAGACTGAAAGAAGTAATCATCCCCCTTCATCCGGCATGGAGAAACTGCATTTGGAGTACCATGTCTAGTTTGGGGCTCCTCAACACAATAAAAGCATTGGCATACTGGAACAAGTACAGTGAGGAGTTACCATACTTGAAGAACTGAGCTTGTTCAGTGTTCAGAGGTGATGGTGGGGGGGAATCTGATTACTGTCTAACAGATGAAGCAAAGGGCAAGGGGAGAGAGAATTTAAAAAAAAAAAAAAAATCACAGTGAGGGTAACAAAGCAGGAGCCTGGAAGGAAATCTCCATTCTTGGAAATGCACAAAGGTCAAGTAGACAAGGCCCTGTATGACCCAATCTCAGTTGGCCCTGCTTTGAGTACAGTGTTTGAAGCACATGACGCCCAGAGGTACTTTCCATCCTAAACTGTTCTCTGATATTGTGCAAATAGATGTTAATTGCTTAGCACCAAAGGTTAACTCATACAATCAAAGTTCAAGTTGCAGTCAGAGACCCAAAGCTCAAGGTTGTAGTGAAATTACGCCTAAGTAGTGCAACTTTGCCAAGAAGTACCAACTTAATCTCCACAGTCTAAGTTTGGACAATATACATTAACTGAATAGACAGAAGCAGAATTAAAAATAAAAACAGGGCTATGGAATATGGTGTGGTTTGGCTTTGCCAAGTAGGAGATGTGCAAGATGAAGATGGGGAACTGGGGTATCGCTACAGATGAGGGCATTTGCTGCAGCCTCAGTTGGTCCCCAAGTTCGGGATTCTGACAAATTGGCAAGCCAGTCTAAGAAACCCAAATAATGAAACACCTCAGACTGAATGAAAACTCTTTTCCCCCCTCAGAGCATTTCATGGCCAGCCCCTTCAAATTAATGTACTATTTTAGTCCTAATCTTTAATACTCTTTCATCTTCCCAAAACCAGTTGCTTTAAATCTGTTTCTAGCAAGACAACTCCAGGAGAGTTCAATATCAAGTTCTTTCAAGACTAAGGGGAAAAAAAAAAAGGTGTTTTTGCTTGAAGAAGCAATAAAAATCTCACCTTGCTCTCTGAAGAAAAGATAACTATATCTTAACATATAATTAGGAACAGAAGAGCAAATGTATTTGTGAATAAATAATATTCACAAAACCAATGATCAATGATGTCAATACTTGCCAAGCAATTTCATTAAAGCAACCTATTGAATACAATTATTTAGTAACTGTGCAGACAGCTAGCAAAATTCAATTAAATTTTCTTTCATCTGCCAACTGTATTATTAAAGATATAAGGCAGAGGGAAGAAAAGATTTTTCAAATGTGTTTAAGACAACTTTTAAGTTGAAGGCTTACTGAGCACTCTTCCAGACAAGTACAGTAGCCAGACTGTGTGCAAAAAGAAGCCCAAATAATATCAGTGACAGATGAACACAAAAAGAAAACAGGCATGAAGAAAACAGTAGTTCAAGATAAGCTTAATAAAAATTCTTTACTGCTTGTGAAGTGACTGCTATTGTCATGACAGTAACTCTTTTGTGGTTTATTTCACAAATTTTGACAACATGGGTATATGAGGACAGCAAGCTTGCCAGTAAATTCCCCCTAAATCAGACCAGTTAGTGTATCATTTTGCTGGACTAACAACAAAACACCAAAAGTTTCCTTTTCTCATTATGAACACATTATGCTGGAATTTATGACCATGAATGCTATCCCTGAAAAATACTTTTTGGTAGAGAAACAAAGCAGAAATTTGTTTGGATAAAGCTACTTATATTATAGCAGTTTGTGGGCATCTGTCACAGGTATCACTTTAATATCTTTCTCACCTGTTCTACAGGAATACATATAGGCATATATTTTATTAAAGAACTACTATAGAACTACCACTACGTTTATTTGGAGCAAAGGCATTATACAACTGCCCTAAACAGTCCTAATCCAACACCCCATCAGCAGAAAAGTCTTTGTTCACCTCCAGGTAACACTTCAATATGCCTGTTGCACCTGCAAGTATCACTTATCTTTAAAATAAATACTTTTTAAAAAAACAACCAAAAGCCCTGTCAAGTACTGTTTAGAGACATACAACATTGACAGGCTTGACAGGCTGGAGAGGTGGGC
>NW_010254660.1:0-17708 GCF_000690775.1 Eurypyga helias | reverse complement strand
CAGTGCAGGCAGCTACTGTGCCTGGTAAGGGTGACAGGAAACAGGGACAGTGCCTGCTGGGACCACACCACCTCAGCACTGTTAGCCTGCCTCTCACAGAGAAATGCTATCTCTGGGAAAAAATAACTCGGTCTTTGATAGCTGCTGTGGACTTTCCATCTCTGTTAGTGGGTGAAAGCTCCTTCCCTTGTCTTCCCACATCCTGCATGGTGCTGGGCAAGTACTGGAGGTGGAAGGGATTACAACTCAGTCTGGGGTTGGCATTGCCTCTGCATCATGCACAGGGGTCCAGGAGGAGCAGCTTTGGCTCTTCCAGAGTTGGAACATTTATTTTCCCTTTAACTAATGCCATCACTGATTTGGAGAGGGGCAATACTCCAGTCCTCAATACTCAAAGTCAAGGGAAAACAACAGAAGGAAATAACTTGCTTAAAGAAAAAACAATGTGTGAATTTGGCTTTAAGAGCTCTTTTAGTATATTCACTGTCAAAAATCTCTCAGAGTTTTTGAAGCAGATCTACCCCAAAACCTGTGACTTCATACCTGTTTCTGTTTGTCTCGGGCATCTCTGTGGAGCGTGTGCTTTGGACATGGGGTGACTTCAGAAGACAAGGTCCTATGCACAGCCCTACAGTGCACCCCATGGGGCCAGCCTCCATCATTCTGGCCAGGCTATGGGTGACCATGGACACCTCACAGTCTCCATGTGAAACCTGGCAGGCCCATGCTGGACCCTGCAGAGAGTAGTTTAAAATGGCCCCATGTAGGGTGGTGGTTTCCTCCTGCCATCAGGTACCGGTTGCCATCAGCTGAACAGGGGTACTGCCCACTCCCACTGTGTGACCCACTTACTGGGAAAAGGATCCCACCTGGGGAAAGCAGCAAGTTGTAGCAGTAGGTTTGGTGCTAGTGGAAACTTTGCAGCAGACATGCACACTTATTTTTGAATTTTTCTATGTCTGTTAACTAGACAGACCTGCTGTTTGTCTGGGTATTTGGGGCAGTGTCGGTGCGCTTGCAGCTGAAGATTGGCACCTCTAAAGTTTTAGTTGTGATTTCAGTCAATTTACACATTTCTGGAATGGAACAAAACCTCATAAAGCACAGATCTAATGCATATAATACAAATTTGCTGAATGTCAGTGTATACTGACCTTCTATTACAAACACTGGCAGATGGCCATTCCTTTAGTAGTCAAGAGTTGTTTGTGTAGAAAAATCAAGTGACAGCTTAGCCTGAATCTTGCCTCTGCATCAGTGCCCATAGTAACACACAGGGGTAGTTGGCTGAATATGATGCCTCTGCCACCATCACCTCGTTTCCAGCACAGCAAAGCCATTGGTGATCCCATTGCTACCATATCCCGTTCTGTCAGAGCTACAAAATATCAGGAGTGACCTGCAGGGAAGGAGGCAGAAGCATGTGGGCTGCTGGATGAAAAAGTTCAGCCCAGCCACAGCAAACTGTGGGCAGGAGCTGAATGATCCCTGCGAGAGCCAGAGCAATGGTTGTGCCTGTAAAGTAACCACTGATTTGCGGCACCAGCAGTGAGAAGGAGAGCCAGTCAAACCTAATCTGAATGTCACACAAAAATGGACCATAAATGCAATCTGATAGCCAAGCAAAAATATTGTTTAAGAAGCCAGGGAATGCAGGATCAGATCAGACACTTGCTCTTCAGTCTGGCATGCGTTTACAGCTATTTTATAAAAGCTCAGCTCATCTGTATCTGGAGTCTTTTTCCTATCCACCCCACAAGGCCTATTTCCAGAGCTGATACAGTCCTCAAGAGCCTGGCAGTGAACAGGTACAATGTCTTCTCCCCCAGTACAGCTAACGCACACTGTGCATCCCTCCAAATTTGTTCATTCCTTTTCCAGCATTCCTCAGGTCTCGCATACCAGAGCACATGCAGCCTGCACATTTTGGAAGTTATAAATGCACTATGGCTGCTCTTGGAAATTGGAAGTGGTGTGACAAGTCACCACATGCTGCAGCATCCTGTACTCCTCACCTCTTCTCCTCCAGGACTATGTTTTCTTCCCTCCGACCAGAAGGTACTCAGAAGATTGAGGCCAAACTGGGTGATGCTCCTGTTCTGCAAGGAGCAGATAGCTGGTCTGGTCCCAGAGTGGCTGAATTACCACTTCCTGGCTTGTGAGTGCAATCTGCTTGCAAAATCAACTGTGGATTGAAGATCTGCATTTCCACATACCAGACCAAACCTGTGACTGAATTTGCCAGCCTGCTGTCTTCCAAGTGTTTTTGGTTCATTTGTAGAGATTCTCAGAATCTCAGGGATATTCCCTGCCAGACTCTCACAGTTCTTCTAATAGGCTGTGAAATTTTGGAATCAAACTATTTAAGCCTTTTGACAACACAACACATCTCCAGGTGCCTTACTCCACACTAAACATCCATTGTATGGCCATCTCCTTGTAAAATGTGGATTAATTTTAACCCTCACAACAGCCTAATGGAAAGAGCTGCTGCACTCCAAATGCTAAACACTTGCTGAAAGCCTTCCTTTGTTAGCACCTCTTGGTTTAGTCACCACCAGTTTCTGAAAAGATTCCACAGAGTTAATGTTTCCATTTCTTTTAATTCACTTGCAATGATGACACAGCCATAACACAGCTGTGTTCTAGCTCAAAGGAGCTGAGTGTGGATGCGGCCCACTGTTCCTCGGCCCCTGCTCCCTCCCTGGCTCACAAGTGGAGCTGATGCTGTTGGGAGAGGATACGATGACCTTTTCCTCTCTGGAGTGGAAAAGTTCTTTTAAAGGAAGCTGCTTTTATGTTTTTTCCCCCCCCCAAGCCCCGCCCCACCCCTTTTTTTCCCCCCCTTTTTTTTTTTAATTTGACATTTTCTTTGCGAAAAGCCGATCTAATTTTCTGGGAATAATGTAAACTGTTACACACTCAAAGCATTGCACTGGAGAGTTTATAGATAAAGCTGAACTATTTTATGGTTCAATTATCCCAAAGTAGAAGGGATTCCTGTTGCATTAACACTTCACAAAGATAGTACAGTGGGGGCTTCCTTGCTCTTTTCCATGTAAGCAAGTTAGGATTTGCCAGTAAAACCTTCACTGCAGCTTTGTTACTACAAAACCTATTAGCACTGCTAGTTGTAAGACATGTTAAAGATACTTTCTGCAATGACTGTTCTGGTGTTAGTATTCATGCCAATCCCCTGCCCTGTTCTGCAGAAAGTTCGAAATCACCTGTTCTGATGCATAAAAGGTGGGAAAAAGTCATTCAGGGATGGGAAGAGGCAGAGAAAAAGAGATGAAGCAGTGGCACAAGGGTTGGCAGTGGCATAAATGCTGTAGCAACAGCTGATTGGCACTGGGATGCCTGGACTGATCCTGGGAAGATGTTAGGGTGTGGGTGTGATGATCATCCTGAGTGGCACACAGCAGGACGTGGGACAAGCTGTGCTGGCAGATCCCTTCTCCCCGTTGCATGGGTTGTGGAGGAGGCTGCAGGAGACAGCTGTCACCATCAAAAACACCAGTACAACCTGCTAGATTAGGATGTGATAATCAGTATTTTAGACTAAAATATGGTGCATTGGGTTCACCTCACCAGAGGGCGAAGGTAGTGTTTTTAGCTACAGTCTTCATGTACTTTGCATGACACTGAAAATGTGAGACAAGAGGGAACAGGTTTCCTGGCCTACTCTTTTAAGAATTTTCTCCTGGGTGACTCGGGCTGTAGAAATCACCCAAACCCTGCCTGGGTACCCTTTTCTATTGACCCAAATAGGTGTGCAATTCCATGATAGATTTGGGGTTTCAGCATCAGATTTTCTGACATTTCTGGGTTTTTATTTCAAAAGAGCAGCTTTTTACATTACTTACTTCACATATTCTGTAGGTCAATGCCTTTGGCAAGTTGCACCATGAAAGTCATTTGTGTAGGAACAGATGTACCACCATCACCTCCCTTGTTGGTAACTGAACCAGCCGTTTAAAGTGTGGCCTGGGTATGGCTCCCAGTTCTCCAGCCTTACCTGACTGCTGTAGAGATACGACTCATATTCTTGAAGGAATTTGTTGTTCATCTGTTGCTGCTGTGTGCTTTCATTTGTATGAGAATCTAATTAGGTTCAGTGATTAGGAGTGCTAATGGGCATAACAATCCCACAGAAATTTACCTTTCAGAAAAAGAAGGGAAAGGAAGAGAAAAAAACCCTACAATTTTATGCATGTTAAAATAAATAAATAAATACCCACTATGCAAATCCCTTTACCTATCTATCAGAGACTGTTGTAAAGACAAATTAGTTAATTGCTGCAAAGTGCTTTGAAAATTAAAAGGGATATATAAGATGTGATTATTATTATTCACAACAATCTGGTAGGTGAAGGCATCTGTCTATTTTGCTTTATATATCCCCAGAACTTTCCCAAAGCAACATTAGATGAAAGGAAAAGACCTAAAATAGGAGAAGAAGAATCCCAAAAGGGAGAGAAAAGGCCTGTGACATTTGTGAATAATAAAAATAATAAGCTACAGATCAGTTTAAAAAAATACCATCAGGAGTATAGAGTAAGAAAGCTACACTGAGGTGCATTTGAACTGATCTTAATGGATATGGAGGTCATTAGCAGTGTGCTGATACTGCTGAACTGACACAGAAAATATTAATTTAAATAGAAATATATTGCATTAGCTGCATTACAATGCAAATAAGTCAAGCATCTGTGCCCTATGCTTTGGCCCATTTGATTCTAACTAAATGTCTGCTTTGTGTCCAAACTTCCAAAAATTATAAATGATAAAGTTTTTATCCCATTACAGGATCTGATGCAATTCTTTAATCTAAAATGCTCAAGGATGGTGTAATGAGATCCATAATTTAGGCTACAACAAAATCACGCATTTGTCACCAGAAATGGTAGAATAGCATCCAAGCCTCTGAAAACTTGTATTATGTGCTACCTCCCCTCACACCGACAGTCCCAGCAGACCCCAGGGGGCTAGTCATGTGCTTATGCTAAGCATATGAAAAAGTGCTAGCAAGATCACTGCACTCATTTTCAGCATCAGAAAATAAAATAAGGCCTATATTAAGGCAAGCGTGAGACTCCTGAGGAGTCTGTATACTAAAGCATTTCATAGCTGTGGATGGAAGAATTAACTCATTTTTCCTTTTTTTTTTCCTTCTTCTCAATATAGCAGCTGAATTATCACTTGCCCTAGTTATGAATCACTTCAGAGCTCATTTCTTAAAAGTACCTAAAATTCCCTCAGGTGTTTTGACATAATTCTATTACATATTATTTCTATTTAATATTAAATTATTTCCTGCATGTTTAAATAAACCTGGAAACCTTTTTAGGGAACACAGATTAATGGGGAACTAAGAACATGCACACCAAATGTCACTATCTTACATATATTTTATTATTAATAGTAATCCATGCAGGGGCAATACTTTGACAAGGAGAGACTAAACACTTACATAAGCTAGGTGCTTCTCTCTGACTTTAATTTGTTTCTGTACTTGAACACTGGATTCCCTTTCAAAAAATAATTATGCCCATAAAGATTAAAATCCAATAATATTGTCCTTTCTGAGCAAAAAACAAATGCAGGATTTTGAGGGTAAATGCTAGAAGTAGTTTCTTGATTGCTGTTCCAATAAACTACAGGGTAAAAGGCCTTTTCATAGGTCAGGATGTGGGTGTCCTGAGACAAGGGAGATAGAGGATGGGACCTGTTTGTTCCCAGGTATTTAATGGCATTTTCTTCCATCTGTAATACATGTTTTCTTGCAGCTTCTGCTGACTACTAGCTCACTTGGAGGAACCAGACAACACCTTTGGGTTTTCTATGGTGTGATGGTTTAAATTTAATTCTCTGGTGACAGTAGTTACAGCATTTCGTCTTGATGGCCAGTTCATTTCCCTACATGAAATAGCTGAAGACTTTAGCCCAGCTCCCAAGGAAAATGCATCCCTCTCACAGCTGTTTTCTCCAAGTCAGCCCATTATTTAGCATGCCAGAGACTACATGGGCCTAGAAACTGAAAAGAGTGTGATTGAATGCTCACTAAATCCCATGGAAAATCTCCCTCACTAGCGGGAAGGAGAGGATGCCTGGTGCGGTCTTCCAGGATGAGGAGTGGGGAGCTTCTGCTGTTTGGCATCTCCTGCCCAGACAGCAGAGATTTCAGTGTGGTCTCCCTCAGAGCTACACTTCATTTCTGTTGAGATTGCACGTTCATCCAGGCAGCGACACAGCTCAGAGGTTTTGTCTTCTGCCTGCTGGAACTGTAGACCCACTGGCACTTTTGGTAGCTCACAGTCTCTCAAAACAAGTTTGTAATTTGCCCAGAGGAGCAGGGATAACAGCGAGAAAACTGATAGGTTAGATGAAACAGGATTTCCTCCCACTTCTTTCAAAGCTGGTGTTTGCTTAGGAGATTCCCTCATTGTTCTGAGGGAACAGCAAAAACGTTAACTGTCATGGTATGTGGTGTTTCCCACCAGCGGTCATGAATGATACATCATTTCAGACACACTGAGCTATACACACAGAAATGGAAGGTTTGGCAGTAAATCCAGTTTTACCTTAGCTAAAGTATTTAAATGGTTAACACTGCCATAAAAGCTGGATATTAACAGTTCTTAAAGTATTTCTTCCTCCCTACCTCTACTGTAAAGTGAAGGCAACTTTTTTCCCCAGTTAACCAGTTAGTGTTCTGAGCACAGAGATCATAGGGGACTTGCCAAGTCAGTGGCAAAGGAGGGGCACCCAAAGTATAGGCCTGCATGGAGGCTATTTTTACACCCTTTTTCCTCTCCTTTTCGAAAAGATAGATGTGTGCGCCATGGGGAACAACTGTGGATGGAAGAACGCAATCTGACAAGGATACCAGAAAAAATAATAAAGACAAATCAAAGATGCTAGAATTAAAACAGCTCTTCCACAAACAAACAAACAAAAAATTAAAAATAAAAACCAGAACAGTGAATGATGCTTTTTTCAGTCCTTTGGCATAAAAAGTAAAGCTGCCATATAAATCTGAAGCTGTTTGTCAAGATTCTGGAATATTATTCTAATAAGGTATCTACTATGATCTTTTTCAGAATCCAAAGACATCCTCAAAGCCAGAGGCTTGGAATTTATATTACTAGGCACTCCTTTGGAGAAAATGCCTTTTCTCTCCCAGGGATGCAAAGCTGGAAATTGGACAAGAAAGAGCATAACACTTTCTGAGTACTGGAAGAAGTTCCTGTAGATGTGCTATGTATTTTCCATCCCATCTTTGACTGTGGCATAGTCATAGATATCTGCTCTTAGTATATAGAGTGTATTTCTTGTTTGGCTACTAATTAATGAGCAGTACTAACAAATAGTGTTGAACTGACACTGTTGGCTGACATTGATGTCTGCAAAACTTTGCCCTCCCAAGTCCTAACTATGCATTTTGGGTGATAAGTAAATTTTTTGGGGGGGAAAAAAAAAAAAGGAAAAAGAAAACCGGAGGGCTGAGCCAATACAGATGCTCTAAGGACAGCGAGAACACTTTGTGAGGATGCAGCACAAACAGTGCAATCAAAAAAATGTCTTGTGTGGCAAGCAAGTTCTCATCTAAAATACTTTGGAAACTGGGATAAGCATGTCTCATTTCCCTGCCAATCACAGAAATGGCTTTCGGTTGAACTAGGTTGCCAAGCCTCAAAGCCCAGGTCCTCATTCATCACCTGTGCTCTGTCTGCCAGGTTTAAGCAATGTCCTGCTTCATGCTTCTGTATTTTTCACCTGAAAAACTTACCTTTCTGCCTCACAATGACATTATGAGGTGTCCTGGTTTCAGCTGGAATGTAGTTAATTTTCTTCCTAGTAGCTGGTATAGTGCTGTCGTTTGGATTTTGTATGAGAATAATGTTGACAGCACATTTTAGTTGTTGCTAAGTAGGTCTTACACTTATCAAAGACTTTCAAGTTCCTCATACCCTGCCAGCAAGAAGCTGCAAGGGGGCAGAGCCAGAACAGCTGACCCAAACTGGCCAAAGGGATATTCTCTACCATATGATGTCATGCTCAGTATATTAACTGAGAGGAGTTGTTTGGGGGCACATAACGATCACATCTTGAGAACTGTCTGGGCATCGGTCAGCAGGTGGTGAGCAACTGTATTATGCAGCACTTTTTAAAGTATTTTGTCATTATTACTATTATGTCCTTATTTTTCTGTCTTATTAAACTTTTTTATCTCAACCCATGAGTTTTACTTTTTTTTCTAATTTCTCTCCTCTGTCCCACTGGCGGAGTGAGCCAGCTCTTCTGAGGTAGTTGGAGAAAAGGTGCTATAGCAGGCATCATGCTCTTTGTTATCATTAGAGGTGGCTTTTGAGTGCCAGCTGAGTACTGTAGCAGTCAGATCTAGGCATCAGCTGTGACTATCTGGCATAATGACCCAGATGATGAGAGTGGCTGAATGGGGAACAATTTTGGTGACCTGCAAAACAGCTCCATTAAAAACGCCAACTCCTGTGCAGCCAGAATTTAATTCAGTGACTGGAGAAACCAAAATCTTCTCACATCTCTATATGAAGAGGAAATTAATGAATGCTTTTCTTCAGAAGCACTTTTGCTAAAATAAACCAAGAGAACAAGAGAGACTAATAAAGTTTCCTGGAAGATTTTGTTAGAATGGCAGGCAGCAGGGGTGACAGGGAAGGCTTCCTGCCACTCTGGAAGGATGTTGTGACTTTTTCTTTTGCTTTGACCTCTTCACCCCTCTCCCACTCCTCTTGCTAGTGGGACAGCAGCACACAGCCAGCCCCGCATCTCTGGCACAAAGTCTTTAAGTCACTTGTGAAGGTGGGTGGCCCTGCTATCCACCCACTGTAGCCCAGTTATCCCACCCACTGCCTGCTGCCCCACATTTTCTAGAATATCTCCTATGACAGAGGCATCAAGCTGGCAGAGCGAGACTGGAGTTTGCTTCAGGGAATGACACAGCAAAGGCACCCATGCCTGTGACAGCGCCAGCTTGGAGACACATCCTCACTCTGTCCCAGTTTATTCCATGGGATCTAGCAGACAAAGCTGTGTGAATAAATATTTATACTAAACATAGTCAGGAATGAGAATTCATTATCTAAAATTACACAAATATTTGGGAATCTAGATACTATAACTCAAGTGGCACTTAATCTCCAAGTGCAACCAAAAATATATAATTCCTTGGTTTACTAGCAGTGTCAGCTCCCCAAGTGTGGAGTTGAATAATTTAGGGTGGAGGAGAAACACAGAATGGCTGAGCATGGAGTTTTCTGGAGAGGAGAAGAGCTCTCCTCTTCCTTCATTGGTCACTTTTCCTGAAGAGGCAGGCAAGGGAGGCTTCAGGTCACCTTCAGGACAACCCCCATAAATGCAAGAAAAGCTGGAAACACACAGGCAAACCCAAAAGCCCTGCAGTCTCCTGCCTGCAGAAGAACTGGAGCTGTGCAGGGGCGCATGGTGCTGGAGGCTTCCTGTGGCAGGGTAGGCTGCCCAAAACCTGCCATCAGTGAGGCTCAAATCTGAGAACTACAGCTGTAGCACAAAGGCAGATTATCACCCATACAAACCAAATTCAATTATCATATCTATGCTGCTTCTCTATTTCTGTAACTGGAAGGCTATTATTAGGCTCCCTCCCTCCCTCCCTCTCGCTCACTGTTTTTAATACATCTCCAAGTAATGCTGCTGTAAAACATTCAAAAAAGTAAACATTAGCTTTAGGCCATTTGATTATCAGTTTCCCAGAACACTTTGTTCTGCCCTGCTTTACTGCATATTCCTTTAATACAAAAAAAAAAAAAAAAGAAAAAGGAAAAAAGAGTTGGGCTGAGATGGGTTTCATGAATCCACATGATAGCGATTCGCCATTCTGTCTCCAGTGCTGGCGCTTGCTTGCTCTCATGATGGCAAAAAATACCAGTTCACACTTGGATGGAAAAGAAACGAGGAAACAACTTCTTCCTGGAAAACAGGGGTCCTATATTCCTTCCTGTTCTAATCACTAAAATATTTCTTATCAGGCTTCCCATGTGCACCCCTTAATGACTAGTCTATCTTCCATGCTAGAAACAGGACGTGATAGGGTGGTGAAAGTACCTTTGAATGGGCAAAGTGTATGGCAGCCCATGAGATGGGGGGACCTGTCCTCATCAGTCAAACACACCAGGAGCCAAGAACCCAGAAACATTGTTGGTGCCAGTGGCCTTTCTGATGCCCTGTGCTTACTCCACCAAGCATATTATTTTTCCCTTGAGGTCTCAAGATGCGGATGAAGAGCATTATCATGAAAAAGTGTCTCCTGCAGATTCTGCATTCTGCGCCAAGGACTGACACTTTGCTGGGATGAGAACCTTATATATTTTCTGTGGTATGGGGCTATGCATTTTTCTTGTGTTGAACACTCTGAAAAACTCCTTAGCAGTATTGCCCTTCAAAGGCATGGTGAAGACTATGAGTGCTTTTTTCATGTACTTGTGAACTGTAGGAATGCAGGAGTGAAAGTGTTAGTAAGAACTGAGTTAATACTGTGGGACAAGCAATATGTCTTCTGATGGCTTTTAGCATGCCCACTTGTGAATAAAATACAAAAAGGCCCAAATCTTTCCTCAGTTCTTGCAGAGCTACCATATGCGTAATAAATCATAATATTATACCCTATCTTTTTGGTTGCAATGGGGTGGTTTTAGCATCACAACTTTCATTTCAAAAGTTGCTGGTTGACTTAAACTCCTGGATCTCTGTCTTTCACACAAATGAGAGAGCTTCATAAGTAATAAAGCATTTGGAGCAAAATACAGAGATTGAAGAGGTGGGGTCTCAAGTCTTGGGAATTAGCTAGGAGCAAAGAGCGGAGTTCTGGCCTCTGTGCTACGAATTCAACCCCATTAGTATCGTCTGTTTAAGACATGCCCCTGGGCAACCCCAGCTGCAGCAGGACCACAAGCCAGGTACGCTGAGGTTGGAGTATTAGTATTCTTACAGAAACATCATTCCTCTGCTTCTTACATGTGCATAATTAAGAGAATTGGGTTCACTGAATTTGCTCAGATGACTTGGCCCATGACCCTGCACATGATCGCTGCCTCTTGCAGTGGCTGTTAGCAAATATTTCACATAAAGGCAGGTGTGAGCCTTCTGCTAGCATCCCACCTGGCAAACACAGAAACCTGCTCAGACCTTCACTCCAATGGACAGATCAAAATGCACTGTGGTGGTTGTGCGTGGAAACTGGGAAGCTGAAGATACAGTTATTCCCTGCTTCATTCTGCTCAGCTGCAAATATTGTACAAATATTGTAGCCAGCCTTTTTTAAAATGAATTTTAAAAGCTTTTGGATAAGATTCTTATTTACATCATTCTGATTGTGTAAAGGGATAGAAACAAGCCAATTTTTTTTAATTAACAACTAATGTAGCAGTGAATTTGGCATTATATACAGAGCTACTTCCTCTCTGTTTTGTTTTAGCCATGTGCAACTGTAACACCACATAATACCGAGAGTTGCATGACCGCAGTACCATGCACCAGAGCAAAACCTCCTGGGATGTTAACTGTCTTCTATGGTAGGTGCTTGCCACCCTGTTCAGGCAAGTCATGAGGTTTAGCCACACATTATTTGTTACATACTGAGAAAGATGCATCTCCTTTGTTTCACTACCACTGATTAAAAATTTAGCAGTGATGTTGTGCAAAGGTAAGCCTACAGGCACTTTATTTGAGAGCCACCTTTGAAACCAGAGGCATAGAGAGAATCTGGGAAGGGTCTGTGGGAGGGGGTGACAAAACAGGGACCGGGACCTCAACAACAGCAGAAAACACCCAAGGGAGGCACAGAAACCATCTCCTGAGGGCAGGAGAGAGGAGAAGAGGAAGAGAGGAGAAGAGAGAGAAAGGTGACAGGCTTTGGAGGAGGAATGAGATAACAGAAATGAGCATTGTGAGATGACCTGTGGCTGTGGGCCAGGGCAGACGTCACTGCAGGGGCTCGGGGGCCTGTGCCGGTCCTGCTCTTCCCCCCACCACTGCCACCCATGGGAGGGCATCACTTGAACACCCCTCCACCACCATCGGCTACCTCAGGCTGAACCAAGGTTGGCTGCCATGCTCTAGGTGAGGGAGAGCCTGGTCCCAGATGTTGGGTGAATTCATGCTGTTTTCCTTACATCTCAGAGCTATTTTAATTTTATGCAACAGGAGAGCAATCGGAGAGGCCTAACAGCTGGCACAGTTTTTCACTTCAGCTGTTTAATGTGGTGGCTGAGGCTCAGTTTGCACCAGCAAAAATTAGGGTGAGGCCAGAATCAAATCATCCTTGCAAGCTACAGCTTCGGGTTGCCCCTGAGCATCCCTACCCTGGGGAGGGCTCAGCCCTGCTCGAGCAGCTACTCCTCTGCCTGACATACATACTACTCAGCATGTGAAAGCATGCTGGTTACCTGCTAATACAAAAGGTAAAAAAGAAAAAGGTAAAAAAAAAAAAAGGTGGGAAGAGCAAAGGAGCTCAGCACTGTTGTTTTGCAGTGGTGTTTATCATTGTCCAGTTTCCCTGACTGAGAGCAAAGAGCAATCATGAAATTGATAATTCTCGGTGGTATTTTCTCAGCAGCATTTCCCTCAGAATGTGAACGTCTTTTTTCTTGTAGGCAGATGGACAGAGCCTGCAGGATCACATTTACTGGAGAGAAACCAGCTTTGAAAAGTTTCGACAGCCGGCATGGTATCTGGTCTATCTCGATCAAAATTAATTCATTATCATTCATTTTTTGCCAACTGCCAATCAGTTCTTAAATCACTCTTCAAATTAGGATGTTGCAAAAAAAAAAAAAATCTAATAAGTCTCTGCAGATAGTTTAAACATTTACAGCAACATTTTAGACGTATTGTTCTGACAGCTGATGCTATATAATTAATATATAAAATTAAACAAAGAGACAACAGACCTTCTAAGAAGTGCTTTGTTTTCTGATGTGGGTGCAGAAAGAAAGCAGCAAAAGATCCACAGTTCCTTCACCTACTCATTTACTGGTGAATTGGATTTCAGAAGAGATGAAAATTTATTATTTGGAGAGACTGTTCCTCAGGTTCCATCTACTCTTTTTTTTTTTTTAAGTGCTACACAGTTTTTCTGCAGAGATTCTGATTTTGCACTCAGAAATTTATCATCTTCCTAGTGCTGGTTCTTTTAAACAAGTGTTTGTCAGTGTGCAGTGAAGAGACCCATATTCAGACTGTCATATTGTTCTACCAGATTAAGGTATTTGCATATTTTTCTGCAAAATAAAACCATTGTTGCAGAGGATTAATAGGAAGTAAAGAAGTAAGGAAAAAGCCTCTTTGGTGCAGATTTTAGCATACAAGCCGATGTCTTTCACCTGTTGTGTAATTGGTCTGTTTGTTGATCAGTGAGTAGGCTGTTGTTGGAACAAAGTTTTGTCACTTTTTTCCCTTTTGATGGTAGCAAATACCCACATAAAACAGGAATGTCACCTCTTATGGTCCTTCCCATGAAAACAATGCTGCAGAAAAATCACAGCCCACCATCTTTCTAAAGTATCCTGAAATCTCAGAAAGACAGACTCCAAATGTGATGTTATTCTGAAATTATACAACCTAACCAATATATGGTTAGGTATATGGATATGTGACCAATATAGGAAAAAAACCCCTTTAAATATTTGTAACTAAGCTCCTTAAAGATAGACTTGAGATCCAGTAAGAGCAGATCTCATGTGATCTCTGACATTATTACATACAGACATTAATGAGGTAATGAGTGGTTAAGGTGTGGTACTTGCTCTTTGCTTTTAAAAAAACAATGAACGATGCAATACCAGATCTACCCCTGCATGGTGTACAAGGATTATAATTATTTCTTGGCAGACAATTGCCACTGCCCATCATCTCTGTGCTGCACACCAGACACAGCACCATTTGCTTTAGCAGATCCATGCCTGTGGTTCCTGCCAGTGCTGGGATCTTAGTGCAGGAGCAGAGAGGGGAATAAGCTCTACTGTGCTAAATGGCAGCTGCCACAGGTTGGCTTTACACACCATGGGAGGTCTCTTTTAAGTGGGTCCTTTGGGAAGTTTTGGGGCTGCTCTGCTGAGTACCCAGGCTCAAGTTTGTGTTTACCAGCTGCTGCAGACATCTATGTGGCACCCCTGACGGATACCTGGGAGTTTGTGTCCAAAAAAATGCAAGTTTATGGCCATTCCTAAATTCAGAGTTCATGCATGAAGGATCAGTAACATCACCTATTTTTGGTGTGTATGTATGTACATATACACAAAGGCATCAGCATTTCCCTGACGGGAGCCTAATTTATTAGTTTTGCCCAGCCTGGCTTTCCAAGACACAATAGGACACCAGTCACAGCACACCTTTAAGGTAAATAATGTGAACCACATGCCAACATAGGAAAAAGCTGTGAAAATGCTTAAAGAGAATTTGATTGTATAAGGAACAATATACACGTATAACATATAATACATGTCATATAACATATAGCATATAGTGTTGAATATAACGTATAATGTATGACATATGATATATAGTGTATAGTGTATATTGTATAATATTTAATGCCTGACTGAAGGTGCTGTGATACATGGCTGAAATGACTACCTGAGCTACTTTACATGCCAGAAGTATTGCTAGTAGCTGAAAATTTTCATTCCAAAATAAATGAGGTTAAAGTGGCCTTTTCCCAAGTGAGCACCTTCATGCATTTTGCTTTTTGTTGGCTTTTTTCTCCTCCCACCTTAAAGTTATTATTTTCACAGGGTGCCCTCTTCTATAGTCTCTGCAATTGCTTTATTGCTTTTTTTCTTCTTCTTATGCACCTCCCTGTTTTTTTCTTCTTTAGGTCTCAAGAAAGATAAAAGGAGGTAAACAGCTAAAATGAAGAGAAAAGTTTAAAAAAACAAGAGGAAGGGGTTGCGTATTTTTTCCCAGCCAGCTCAATGCAGTTTAGAAGAAAAAACCCCAAACACATTTTCTTTTAAGATACTTCAGAGGAAAAAAACCCATCACTTTTCAATATCAGCTGTAACACTTGCACTGATTAACAAGAACATTTGCAAATGTGTTTAAAAGGCATAATACATTGCATCTCCACAGTATCGGTGTTTCCAAAGTTGCAATGGGAGTCGCAGTCTCTTTTCCACGTACATTTTGCAACAAGACAAAATGGTTTCCCCCCCACCTTGTGGTTTTCCTTCAGGTGTCACATCGCTCTCCTTTGTTTTAATCCAGCGCTACCTGTGCTCGCCTTATGGCATGCTGCCTTAGTGCCATCCACAGCGTCATCCTTATTTCCTCATTCGTGCTAATAAGCAACATTTAGCAGCAGCTCTGACTCAGGCGCTGCATTAATGAAACACTAACATTTTGTTAGGAGAGATTCAGCGAAGTTGACAAGTGACTTAGCTGATCAGAGAAGTGCAGTTGGGTTGGAGGGAACCTGTGTTCTTGAAATGTGGGAGGTGAATTATCTCAGTGTTCAAAAAAATAAACAGAGACAAGTTTGATGAGTTTAAATTCATAGAAGAGCTTTTTAATATTTCCTGAGGTCCTAATCAAAGAATCATCTTAACTGATCCCAAAGGGAAATGAAAGATGAAAGGAGCTGACACTGATGCCCACTCTAACTTTCCTGGCTGCTACTATTTTTTTTCTTCCTTTTTTGCTCATTACTAAAAATATCTTGACGGGTAAGAGTTAGCAGTAGGATATTAATGCAAAGTCACAAACAAAAATCCATCGCACAACATAACATACCCTTAAAATTTTAGCGTCTAGTAAATTAAAATCAAGGAAATTGACATAGATTGGATGAAAGAAGATACAGCATCTCTAGCTTATGCCAACTAAAAATAAGAATTATTAATGAAGCTAGGCTTTCTTCTGCTGTTCACATTAATTATTTATGATAATAATACTCCACACTGCCATATTAAAGCATTTTCTTCATCCAGCTTCCCAGAAAACTCCATTTTCTGAAACCCTCAACATGTTAAAAACCACAAAAGAATGAATTCCTTTCAGTGTATTTATTATACTGGAAGATGAATATAGTCTTGGGTTATTAAACTGGAATGAAAAACACATCTTATTAGAACTTACATGGTGATTTTTATTCTCACTAGTTTCATATAAACTTAATGATGCAGACTGCATTTTTATGCTCATCTATTTTAAAATGGTGCCTGGAGCAAAAAAAGCTTCCATTAATGCCAGTTTGGTATTTCAAATGCAATTTGATGTAATTTACTTCAAATATATGTGAACAGAGAAGGATAATGTTGTGAGCATTTTCTGGATTCAGAGCTGGATTAGCCCATGGCAGTGATTTGTTAAAACACAAGTTTTACGCAACAGAAAAAAAAAAAAGGAAAAGTAAAATATTTTTCAAAAATAAGACAAAATTAATGTCTTTATACAAAGGTGTTTTTAAAAATTATTTTAAATTAGCAGAGTTTAAATAATTAGTCCTGCAAATAACACTATTATTATTATTAATAAATCATTAACATATTAAACCCATTTCATATGACTATTGGACCACATTTATTAGGAGCTCTTGTATTTGTAGTGATCAATCTACAATAGACCATGATTGATTTTTTACATATATACATTTATTTATTTACAATCCAAGTTTCATATAACTGTATCTTTTGTAGCATCATAAGAATATTTCCATCCCTTTTGCTCTGTTCCTGCAAAACTTACATTATTTATTTCATGTTATTTGTCTCTTCTGTTGGAGATTGGTTTTCTTCTTCATAAGAGTTACACTGGCAGAGACTCTTGTACTTGAGTGCATGCAGCAGCATCTGAAGGACTGGGTCCTGAGATATGACAGGGACAAGGAGAAGAGTTTTTATAGCCAAGGAATTCATAACCATAAAATACCTGTTATGGTAAAAATGTGTGATTAAAAATGATAGGAGTGTTTTTGTGTGTGTGTGCACAATGTTATACTATAAAATCACACCTGTGCTACCTGCGTATACACCGTGTCTCACTTGCAGTGTATATTGCTGTCTCAAGGAACAGCAACCTGAAACAGAAATCATGACAGTGGATGCAAGGCACTGTTTTTTCTTTCCTCCCAAAGCCTTGGCATACTATGCTGGGTTCAGTCAGAAAAGAGTTAATTGTCTTTACTGTGGCTGCGATGAAGCTGTGTTCCTGGATGCAAAGGGAAGAACTGATAAGTTCTTAGGTGGCACTGGGGAATGCCTGCACTGAATTCAAGGTCTTTCTCTGCTTCTGATACTACAGCTGCATTCCCAGCTCTCGCTGTCTCGCTACAGGCAGTGTAGGGGACACACAGTTCAGGCAGCTGACCCAAACTGACCGAGGAAGTATTTCATCCCAGAGTACATCATGCTCGGGGCAGAGGTGAGGAGGGGGTCGGGGAGCCATTACTCTCTCTCGTTCACTCCCGTACACTTGTTAACACTCTCCCTGACTCCTGCAGTAGTTGCTTTGCTAACTCCTGTGCTGGCTTGTTGTGAGGGAGTTGGTGGGTTTTTTTAGTTTTCCCAGTCATGCTATTGCTGATAGGGTTCACTCAGAATCTGCTGTGACAGCTCTTGGCTCTGGCCCACAGGCTGTGGCTCTTTAGTTGTGATTGCTCTTGGTTCGCGGCTCTCTGGGTCTGACTCTCTCTT
>NW_010254659.1:20528-21233 GCF_000690775.1 Eurypyga helias | reverse complement strand
GCCGGGGGGAGGGCAGCCCCGAGTGGGTTTGGTTTAGTTTTCGGCTCTTTCCCCGTCGTTCAAGGCGAATCAAAATGAAAAGAAAGGAAGTGTTTAAGCATCGGAACTAAAATACAAACGCACGTTTGACTTATAAAACAAGACTGTGGGTTCGACCACGGGATTCCCTGACAGCGGAAATAGTTTACTTTTTTGCCCGGAGAGATTTCCTCATGGTGG
Organism: Eurypyga helias; assembly: GCF_000690775.1. Taxonomy (NCBI): domain Eukaryota; kingdom Metazoa; phylum Chordata; class Aves; order Eurypygiformes; family Eurypygidae; genus Eurypyga; species Eurypyga helias. The sequence continues at coordinate 21,014 of NW_010254659.1, read as the reverse complement.
ATTTGCCCTTGGCGGAGGGTTTCACTTCCTTCCTCCCGCCGGCTGCGGGCTTCTTGGAAGAGCTGCCCCCGGAGGCTTTCTTGATGGCTGGGGCTGCTGGTTTGGCTTTCTTAGCAGGGCCTTTAACCTTGGGAGGGGGCTTGGCTTTCCCCCGGCGGGCTGCGGGAGTTTTCCTGGGCTTGGGTTTGGATTCTCTTCGCTTCATCGGTGGGGCTCTGCTCCGCGATTTTGGAGGCGGCCTCTTCTGCATCCTGTCGGAAAGAGACGGCACAGGAGCTCAGTGGAGGCGCAATTGCTGCCCTAGAGCAGAGCTGCTGTCGTGGGTTTGCACCAGCAAAGCACAACCTGGCACCTGTGGTCCTTATCAAGGATGGTCCGTCAGGCAGCAGCTAACCCCAAGGAGCAAGAGCTCCTTCGGTGGATCCCACCACACTTAGCGCTTCTCAGTCCCCAGAGCGCTCTGCCAGCCAGCACCCCTTCCTCAGA
>NW_010254659.1:19442-20303 GCF_000690775.1 Eurypyga helias | reverse complement strand
ACACCCACTCCTCCCTCGGGCACCCCGACGCACAAGGAACAACGAATCCAAGTCAGCTGTCGGAGCGACTCGGAGGCCTACGGACTCTCTCCTCTCGTGTGCAACGCCAACACCTGTCTGAAGGGGGGCAGGTTTCCCAGCCGGCTGCAGAACCGCAGGGACTGCTGCACCACAGAGAAGTTGTAACAACTACGAGAAGCGCCCCGTGAAAGGTCACGCGTGCGTTAGGCACAAAAGGCGGCTGCGTGGGACTGGGGGCAACACACAGAAGAAATACAGGCTCTCTCCTCATCTGGAGGAAAAGAGAGGTAAGCTTCAAATCACGGAGTGGGAGAGCTGCTTCTCTCTGGAGCAAGGCCTGATTAGACACTTCTTCCAACAGCTCTGAGCAGCAGCCTTGGGGATTAACCACCACAGCAAGAGACAAAGCTGTGCGCTCTACAGCTGTGACGGCCACTGTCACCCCATTATCCCTCACGCTGCCATACCTCTTCTTTGGTGGTGGCTCCTCCTCCTCAGACTCTTCCTCCTCAGAGTCCTCTTCCTCCTCAGACTCCTCCTCCTCTTCTTCCTCATCAGATTCCTCAGAGTCCTCATCCTGCTGCTTCTCCGGGTAGAGCACATCTGGGCTACAAGGGGGTTCTTGTCAGAGCGTGACTTACGTCTACGGATACGACCCTGGGTCCTGGGGTCAGGGCCAGAGCCAGCAGCTCACCAGGCCCTGCTGCCTACCCCCCTGTGAGGTTACAGCTTTGAGCCTCATCCAGAAACACCCCCAAGACTTCTGGGTTTGCTGCTACCTGAAACCAGTGGGATTTAGTCTCTGCAGTGTCAGGAGCAAGACAGCCTGCACGTCACAAG
>NW_010254659.1:17939-19411 GCF_000690775.1 Eurypyga helias | reverse complement strand
CCCCATCCCTAATTGCCCCCTCCCCGCTCCCCTTCCTCATGGCTCCTTCGGTGCAAACACAGGCAGGCAGATGACAACGGGACAAGACCAGACTTCAGTGACTCCGAACGCAGGCTGAAGCCCCTGAGGACTCTGGAGTTACGCAGTAAAAGGAGGTGGGGAGCAGAGACTTTCATAGAATCACAGACTGGTTTGGGTTGGAAGGGACCTTAAAGATCATCCAGTTCCAACCCCCCTGCCATGGGCAGGGACACCTTCCACTAGACCAGGTTGCTCCAAGCCCCATCCAGCCTGGCTTTTTGTGGGACACTCAGTCACCATCCCTGGGCTCCACGTGCCCCAGCACAATACCCACTCGCAGCAGGAGAAGAAAGCTGGTTCCACCTCACCGTAGCTAATCTAGGTCACCCTCCCTCCTCCCCCCGCTCCTCCGCAGCGGCGTTAAGAAAGGGAAGCAGCTGGGTCCTACTCGTATGAGCATCCTTGCGTTAACAGCATCACCGCCCTACCTGCTCAAGCGACTATTTTAGCCCACAACACTTAAATAGCCCCATCCTGCAAAAAATTCAGCAGGGCAGAGTACCTGGGAATACTGAGCCCAGTATTATTACCCTCAAAAGCCTCCCTTGCTAACGCAGTCAGCTTTACATCCACTCACAGTCAGAGTAGGGGTGACAATGCTGCAGTACACCCGGTACTGAACCCTCCACAAACCTCCCTGTGAGGAGGAGTTCAGCGCTCCTACCTGCCTGACCCACGCGACACGATCCTGGACACTGTTTTACAGCCAAGCTCTTTACCTCGGATAATAAGGGAAGCAAAGTTGAAAGGTTCCACTGAAGCCCTTTCCAGAAATCTGCTCCATCCAGCCATTCTTCTCACATTTCTGCAAGGTTCTCTTCAGTAGATGCACTGTGGGGGGAAAAACCCAGAGAAAAATCAGAGAAAGGTTGTGTTACTACCTTAATCCACCCTCACCTCACTGCTCTCCGCAGTGCCCTCTGAACTCGGAGATGGAGAGTCAGGATGAAGTCTCCTCTGCCCAGGACACCTGCAGAGGAATGAAACAGCACTGGAGACCCGCGAAGACAAGGCCACGTGCTGCTTCTGCGCTCAGCAAAGAGCAGCTGCCGCGGGTAGGACCCAGCCAGCCCACTGCATCCACAAGTTTCACTGTGTCTCATCCGAAGGGAGAGGCTCCCATAATTTTCAGAAGGAAGATGCAAGCGTTTGTTCCTGAACACACAGCAAGAGTGGCTTTGAGTGCTCCGAAGGAAGAAATCAGGAGTGCAGGTTTCTGATCTCACGCTCATCCTGCTTTATAAACTCATTCAAGGGTGCCACATAACTACTTCTGTCCAAATTCAACCCAAGCCTCAGCTTCCTTCAGCCTCTCCTCCAAAGTGTTTTCTAAAACAACTTTTCACCCTGTTTTTGCCTTCCTCCTGTTCTAAATTTCATGTGGCATATCT
>NW_010254659.1:2840-17908 GCF_000690775.1 Eurypyga helias | reverse complement strand
CTACTCTGTGGGGGGGGTTTTTTGTCTGTTTGGGTTCTTCTAAGGGAAATTATTTAGTCTAGAAATATGACAAACACACTTTTAATTCCAGCCTTCTGCTCCCCTGTGCACTCTGTAAGAACCGTAACCAAAACCGTGCAGGTACAGGGGATCTCTGTCTCTGGCAAAGGGCTGAAGTTGCTTAGCCAGTTCAATTTCCAGCCTGAATCAGAGGGACCACTTACTTATGTAGCTCTCTCTAAACCAAGGGGAAAGCAAGGCCCACCCCAAGCACATTCCAAAGAGGTTCACTTGAGGAAAGGAAGGAGAAAAACCCCAGGAATCACGCTGGCTGAGCTGCCATCTGAACACGGTCTGTAAGATTAATGCAAAGATATTCGCTGCAACGTTAGGATCAAGTTCAAGAACCCTTAAAAACCCCACACTGCTCTGAACAGGAGCAACACGTAAAACCTAAGGCTGTTCTTACTTTGGGTACCAAAGATCAACAGCAGCACATAAAGAGTTTGACTCCGGTCGAGTCCAGCTCGAGGTATAAAATGAGGAGAATGGCAGAGCACTGGCTCTGCAGCGCGTGCCTGTCTGCTTCTGCATCTCAGCACATCTTCCTCCAGTTGCTCTTCGAGCAGAGATCATCAAAATTCCTTTTATGTAAAGGCAGGAGAAAGAAAACAACACACTGCAGGCTGAAATATCCTTGTCTGACTCGCAAGACTGATGAGCACTGGAGGCTGGCTAAACACAGGCCTCTAAGGACCAGGGCACATTCCAACAGCCCCAAAAATAAATCATGCAAGGGCTTCGTAACCCTGGAAACTCTCTTCCCTGCCCCAAGATGAAGAAGTCACACTTGACACCAGCCTCTAATTGGCAGAAGGCCTCAGGCTACTTCTTCAGCCCACAGTGCTGTGAGGGAACCTGCGCTCCTGTGCGTGTGGGTAAGGCCCGCACCACAGCCGTGCCGATGCCGTGCTTCAGCTCCAGGTGAGGAGTGCGGGGACCAGCGACCTCTCCTCTCCAGCCCCACGGCCTGAGGGATGGCAGCAGCACTGACACCGCACTGACAAACTCATCGACTTCTAGGTCTGACCCTAGCTGAGACGGCTGCAAGCTCATCCTGCTGCAAACGCCCTCGTTGGTTAAACAACCGCATCGGGGCTCAGACCAAATAATGCCAAAAAGCCACTCAAAGATCTACTCTAAAGTGTCTGTTAGTATTGCTTCTGCTGAAAGTCAAAACAGAATTAGTGTCATTCCTGCGAACGAGGAGACACCAAATCCCTTCCCAAATACAACAGGATTAGGTTCTCTCCTCACTCTACTGACCTTTTAAAAATCAGAGCCAAACAGGATCTCAAACAAATCGGTAAGAGAGGCGTTGGGATTTTTTTTTAAAGTGAGATTATGCAACTCCTCTACGTGAAAAACAACTAGAAACTGCATTTATGGCAAGCTGCAGCCTTTCCAAACAGAGAGAGACAGATGAAATCTACTTGGTGATTGAAGAACAATAAAGTACTTGAATATCATTCTCTCTTCCTGGGAACGTGCTACAGACGAGAGAAACACGCATTATGTCACAGAAAGTAGCCTTTGTCGGGCTTGAAAGGAACGAATGGGAATTAAAACCACTGAGCACTTCTGCAGCACAAAGAGCCGAGCAGCTGTCTGCTCCCCAGGCAAGCTCAACGGGATGGTGGGAAGGTGCTGCACAGGCACACGTGCAGCTGCAGGACTCCTGCAGCAGGAACAGAGAAGCGTTAGACAGACCGGTACTTTACCCTGGAAGTTGGAGTTGGTCCCTGGGTGGTTTTCCAGGATATACTTCTTCAGCGCTGTGGTGGAGCAGGTCTTCGGTTCGTTCATGGCCGCAATGGCAGACAGGATGGCGTCTTCCATCAGAGTCCCACCCAGCAGGGGCTTCTCCCCTGATTTCTTCAGCTGTTTTCCAAGGAGGAAGAGAAAAGCATCAAGACAAAATTCTCCCAAACCAGGTCAGGACAAGCTCCTCTGCACCAGGTGGGTCGGCGCTCCTGCATCAGCAGAGATACGTTTGATATTAAAACACGGCACAGGGAATGCTGCTCTCCCAGCTGTAACAGGGAGGGACAGGCCTACGCAGTCAACCGGCCCAGCGGGCTTGGATCAGTAACGCGTTGTCCTAGTCCCCAGATAAGACTGCAAGGATGTGGCAATCTACGGGCCTGTTGCTCAGGGAAGGAAATAAATCAGATCCTTCCTCCATCCCACAGACCAAATGTACCCAAGAGCCTTCTATGGCACAGACATGAGAAAGACACGGCAGGCATCTGGGGTACCCGCTGCACTGACAATTAGCGACGGAAAGGACAGCTTACCCCACCAGCTCCCTACTGTGCTGGTGAGTCAGAGCTGAAGCAGCGCGTGGAGCACGCGAAGCAAGGGTCTGCTCCAGAAACACAGACCAGGAGAACAGGAGTCCTGCTGCTTCAGAGTCTGACAACTCCTGAGTGTGGCAGGCTGCTAAAGAAAGGCGTACCCCACGAAACTGGGGAGAGGGTGCATTAACATACCCGAGGCTTGTGGTCAGTGTATCAACAAAACAAGATGAACTCTGTCTCTGACCTGGAATGTCCCAGACGCTCCCTTCCCCGTGATCTGCTCTAACTGGCCCTTCTCTACAGCTCTCTGCAGGGCATTCTTCAACAGCTGGGGCCTGAAACACAGGAGGATAAAGCTTTACTGACACGCACCGACAGCTTGAATACCAACCAGAGAAACAACGCGGTCTGCAGAGCGTGAGCAGAGCCGTACTTACACCGGGGATCTGCCTACAGAGAGACATGTTAAATGGAGATCTGTCAGCAAGCGCCGGTTACACGAGAAGAACGAGGTACGTGAGCGGAAATGCAGCTGCAACTCTTGCTTGGTGTCACTGCGCATCCAGAAACAGCCAAGCTTCCCCGGGAAGGACTTACTCATTTTTAAAAAGCACATTTGGACGCGGTGGGCAATGAGTCAGTCAGCTCGCAGACAAACAAGGGACCCAGTACAAGCTCCTGTGAGAGGTGATGCACAGGGTTTGCTTCCTCCCCAGGCCCTGACCCACTCCTCACAGGCAAACGTAAAGATTCCTGTCAGCTTGTGCCCGTTCAAGCATCCAGAACCAAGTGGGACATGATCCCAAGGACAGGCCTTCACGTCCACGCAGCTAAAGGGACCCAGCTTAGGTGAAGGGCAGAGATGCGCAGAGCAACGCCGACGTGGGCATCGGGAACAAAGACTGGGTGTGGAGGGATGCAGGAAAAGGCATGGCTTTCCCTCCAGCTTTCCTGCAAGCTATACATCACAGAGCAACACCCCGCTGCTGCCTGCTGAAATACTGACCCGAGTCGCCGTGAGCGGAGGCAAAGCCAGAGGAAGGCCGTGTTTCACCGCCCTTCTGTGGCTCTGCTCACACCTACCTTATATCTACTTTGAGTTTGGGGTAATACTGAGACACGTATTTCTTGATCAGGCTGTAAGAAGCTTCCTTCGGTTCGCAGAGGCGAGTGAAAGCCAGCGGCAGGATATCTTCCAGCTTGACTTGTTGCTCTGCAGTCGAAGTGGAATTGCTTTTCTGAAATACACATATACTTTTACGCATCAGTGGGGCCTAAAACTCGGGGTTTTCTGAACCAGCAATGCTCAGGTGGGGAGAAGTGCTCCTGTCACTGGCCACAGACCTGGAAAACCAACTTCTGTAAGGCAGCTCTTTAAATTAACAATGTAAACGTTCAGCAGTTTAAGTAAACTTAAGCAGAATTGGCTGGAATCTTCGTAGGAGTCTTAGGAAAGTTTCACAAATATAAATTGCTGAGTATTTAACCACATCTGTATTTTCAATGGTTGCCTTGCTCTTTCTATAGACATTTTCTTCTGCTACCCTTCAGTGAGACAGGTAGAAATGTTTCACACTGACAGGAAACACAAAACCCATCAAGGGCAAGACCTGCTTACACAGGTCAAACCTTCCAGAAAAGAAGAGCTAAACAGGAGTGCATTTTTCTTTTTCCACCTGACAGAAAAAAATCTTGGTTGAAGCCAACACTGCTGTCCCCTGAATTTTCCTCCATCCCTTTGTTACTGTGAGGGGATGATCAGGAAACAAATAGTCTGTTCTTTATTCAGAAAAGACAGTGGGAAATGTGCTGAAGTCGAATGATTTTGATGCTGAACAGCAGCTTTGCAAACAAACGGGTGAGGGTGCTGCTCCCCCAGACAGCTGCTCGACTGCTAGCCAAACCCACTGAAAACAAAAGCCAGCTATTCGTTTTGCTGCAACAGGGAGAGGAACTAGGAACAAAGACACCGACCCGCTGCAGACAAGAACAGCGATGTGTTAGCAGTTATCAGCTGCCTTGCTCAAACTTCTCGTGGAGCCAGGGAGGTCTGTTTAAAAAGAAGTTATGCTGCAATGAGTTTCCTTCCGTGCCCCAGTACCGACTGCGTCATCGTTTCCCCCAGTTGTAGGGCTTGTGGTCTCCCCCGTAGCCGAGAGATAAGTGCCGAGGGCCCTCAGACCCTCTGGGTTCACCCGCCTAGCCGCAAGCGGATCGGCACTTCCAGCTACGCGCTTTGTACCTGTGGTGTTCGTAGCCCAGCGCAGCGGGAGGAGACAGCAGCGGTGCTGGAACCACCACCAACAGTGAGGGCTAGGCTCAAAAAAATACTCCCCAGCACATTTTACTACTTCAGAACAATATACACCCAACATTAGCCACTTCTTCCAGAGGCCTCTCGACATTCTCCCTCCCTCTGCCCTCACGGCTGAGGGAACAACGTTCATCTGAAGTCTTCCATCTATCCACACAACAGATACCACAGAAACAGCAGCAGCATAACGCTCTCTTACAATACCTAAGAGGCAACTCCCTCTACCAGGTAAAGGCAGAAGAGGAGCTTCATGGTTATTCAGTTCTCTGCCTCTGAACCAAAGCCTAGGGGTTTAGTGTGCACATTTGAAAACTAAGACTTTGATTATTCTGCTTGGGTTATTTCTCATACTAGCTTTCTCATTCTAATTTTAGTGGAATGAGTGTTTTAACTACTATACTCGGGGAGGAAACATACAGCAAGGAGGAGAATACGGTTTGGGTGGAGGTTAGGCTGCATTGTGTAAGTTACAGTGCAAGACTTTTCAGATTATTGTTTATAATGATCCATCTTACCTTTCTGTCTCTGGCTTTCGGAACAGTTTTTCCTGCGTTAGACACCACCACAAAGCTCCCAGAAGCTCCCTTTCCTTTTACCTAGTTCGAAAAAAAGTCCTTTTCAGTCTTTAACAAAGTAATTCAGAATAATAACCTGAAAAAGACTAATTGGCATCATTACACAGATGTGATCAGAGGGCTGGAGCACCTCTGCCCTGGGGACAGGCTGAGCGAGTTGGGCTTGTTCAGCCTGGAGAAGGGAAGGCTCCGAGGAGACCTTACTGCAGCCTTCCAGTACCTGAAGGGGTGACAAGGAAGCTGGGGGGGACTTTTGACAAGGGCAGGGAGTGATAGGACAAGGGGTAACGGGTTTAAATTGAAAGTGGGGAGGTTTAGATTGGTTATCAGGAAGAAATTCTTCCCGCAGAGGGTGGGGAGGCACTGGGACATGTTGCCCAGAGAAGCTGTGGATGCCCCATCCCTGGAAGGGTCCAAGGCCAGGCTGGATGAGGCTTGGAGCAACCTGGTCTAGTGGAAGGTGGCCCTGCCAACAGCAGGGGGTGGGGCTGGGTGGGCTTTAAGGTCCTTTCCTACCCAAACCAGCCTGTGATTCTACACTTTTGATTGCACAGTCACCCTGGCGATGGGCTGTTACGGCCATTTCAACCCTCTGAAATTTCAGTACAATGCACAGAAACTGCAGCCAGACTCAATACCATACTCTGCTGTCCTGACCAGGAGATCCTCACCGGGATCATAGATTACAGTGTTAAGAGAAACGCACTGCTGCAGAAGTGATGATGCTGGACTCCGTTTGAAGACACGTGCTGCTGCAATGCTGTATGACACAACACCAGGCAACGGTCAGAAATTGCACAAAAGACAACCGTGCAGTGTCTGATCAACAGAACAATGCTGCAATTCTGCCGGTGTCTAACAAAGTGGAGACAGAGGTTGATTAACCTCCAGACGGGAGAATATAATCACCCCAGAGACCTGCCAGTGGAGTTTAAGAAACTCCTTTGTAATTCAGTAATACCCCCTCCACTGCTGCTCCACAAAGCAGCTCTCACCTGTCTAATGATCCCTCTCTCCAGCTCCCTTTTCAAGGCTTGCTTTAGAAGGTAGCCTCTCCTCTCGAGCTCCAGGGAAGGGTATTTGTGGATGATGTATTTACGTATTGCAACGACTGATGCACCGCCCTTCTGAAAGCACGCCTGAAACGGAGCCAAAAGGTTAGCAGACACCACCTGCCCTCAGACTGTCTTGCTGAGGGACTGGAAGAACAGAAGTTGAGCTGATGCATACAGGCCAGTGCATCAGCACAGGATGCCCACAGTGACTCAAGAGTATAAAATATGACTAACAAAATACTTCACTTCTCTTTGGAGCAGAAGAGCAGACAACACAAAAGCAGCACAGCAACCACACACCAACCACTCCCCTACCCTGAAGCACTTACATGGCTTAAACACTACATGCTACTACAAAATACAGTCAGGTTTTGGCAAACCAACACCGCACAACTGGTACGGCATTTTACTGGTGTCAGACAGACTAATCGTTAAGTCAGAACAAGTTGCCAGTTTTGGTGTTTTTTTAAGATGGAGGATTGGCATTAGCAAACTAGTAAAAACCCTAAGCTGAAGTTCATGTTTTGAAGATACAGCAGCTGGAAGAGCCATCTTGCAGCGAAGGCTGCTGGAGTCCAGGCTTCCTGTGAAGGCAACGCACGTGAACCAAGCGCAAGGGGAGAGCAGCAGCGCGGCTACAAGAGCACAGGTCTCTTCGTACGAGCAGGGGGATACAGCAAACTGAGACCAACAGCACTCTGGAATGCCAGTTTACAGTATCTGCATCTGTCCTGAATTAGAATAAGGTCATGCTGAAAAAAAGCACGTATCAAATAGATGGATTAATCAAGGTAAATCAAGCTAAGTATGGCTAGAAGGCACACTGAATTACACGATGACAGAAATCAACCAGGTTATGTCACCCCTAGCTGTTTCTAATAATGTAATTAGGGAGGGAAACAAATTCTAAAGAAAGGTATAAGCTACAGGGCCCCTCATCATCATTACAGACTCACATTTCAGCTCCACAGGCTCCCAGGCAGGAGCACACGCATCTCGTGCACAAAGTTTCCTGCTAACAGACAGCGCTATCAGCTGTACCATCAGCGAGCTGAAACTGTGGATTTTAGGCACACAAATTATTCTGCTTTGCGACAGTTGAACAAAAGAAACATTTCCCTCCTGCTTACCCTGATGGCCTCTGTTAAAATCGCATCCATTTTGGGACGTGAGGTGGCAGCCATCTGAGTTTGCTTCTGTGCTCTAGCGAGCTGCCGAGCAGAAAGAGTGGCCCAGGCAGGAATGGTCTTTTTCACCTTCTTCTCCTTTTCCTTAGACTGATCCTTCTCGCTTAGGAAACACACAAAGCAATAGTAAGACCAAAGACACCATAAAACAAGCCAATGGCAGAACAACAACAAAAAGCCCAGAATACCTAACACTGAAAATGATTTAAAGAACACTTTGATGTTTCTGTTAGAAGAAAAGACACAATATCCAGCCCCACCCATGCTCTCGGAACAGCAGCCACACTTGATTGCTAGCTTCTTCCTGGGAAACACAAGCACTTTTTTAAGCAACCCATCCTGTTTTCCTCATCTCCCCCACCATCTCTTCTATCTCTAGGACGTGACTTTCTTCAGAATGCTACCCAAATTCCTGAATTCAGCACTAAGCAAGCCTTACTCCTTTTTGGTTTCTTCTGAGGCCTTTGTTTCCCCCTTCCCTTCAGTCTCAGGTTCCTTTGGCTGTTCTGCTTCACTGGATGCAGCAGGCAGGGTTTCATTCTCTTGTTCTTCTCCCACAGAGGCAGACTCCTCAGAAGTGGCTTCTGCATCTAAAAGATGGGAAAACGCATCGAGTTACTGCCTCAAACGAGACTCTGCTCTTCAGGAAGACAGAGGAAAAAAGAAACCTTAGGAACACACCCCAAAAATTATTTCCCACCAGACAATTTCTTTTCTCTAATTTAAACAGATGATTTGAATGTAACTTAAGAAGTGAACAAAACTACTCAAAGAGCTTCAACGAGGTGCAATCACCCACCAAATGCCAGAATAACCTCAAAAAACCACCACACAGCATTTTCACAATGAACTGATTCCCCCCCGTCTTCTGCTCTTAACCCCAGGAAGTTACTATTGCGATCATCCCTCATCAGAGAGGCCTGGGTGGGGAAGGGAAGAGGAAATCAGCCCGATGAAACGTGAAGATTTTCTCCTAGGTCGAGGTTTCTATGTTTTAAACTCACAAAGGTGCAAAACCACAACTCCACAACGAATCTGGGGAGATGCATACAAGCAGCTTTGTTTATGACCAACTGGTCACCAAACACTGCTGTTTCTGCACTACAGGCTGTGGCATCTGAAGGGTTTTAACCATTCGATCCCATTTTTCCAGACCTGGCGAAGCTTTAGGCTGCACAGGCATCGGCAGAAGCACTTGCCTAGCAGCAGGATCCAACCCAGTCAGAAATCAACTTACCAAGCAAAGTAACTCCAGTATATTTAGCTGTGAACAGGCCTTAGAGACTGGGCTGCCTACCAGACAAGCTGCATACACACTGCCAGCAGCCGCTTTCTGGCTGAAGAACTGTCCGCCAGTACCGCCCCACGCAGCTTCTCCATCTCTGACAAGGAGCTTAAGCACGCCGCTACGTTCCTGCACATACTTTTCCCACGGAAGCATCGTGCAGTTAAAGTACGCGGCGTACTGATCGTTCATTTGGTACGTTATTTATTTGGTTGTGACACCCAAGAGGACATACTCAGTGAAACTACTGAAATGACGTCAACCTGAGACACTTGAGGTGAAGCTGCTAAAACCAGACACGTTATTATCGGCCTAGATTTTATGACACATTGTGGTAAAACCCTTTTGTTCGGGAAAAGAAAGAAGAAAGAATGAAATACTGTTTTTTCCACTCATTAACTCTGCCCTTCGATCTCAACCCATCTTCCTGACACTAGTGGAACATCACAATTTCTCCCTTTACTCAAGAACGCGCAGGTTTAAAAGGGACTCTATTTGTCTGTATTTTGGTGTCGGGAGTGTCAAGGCTTTGCCACAGGATATGAAGGACAAAACAAATGGGTTCAGACTTAAAAGAACGGCAGCAAAATACAACTTCCCAATAATCCAGGAAAAGCCTGTGATGATAAGCTAAGGCTTAGTAATATTTAGATCACAGCAGGCAGGTGTTTTCCAGGAGTTTCAGAACAAAATGCCTGTTTGGTACACCGTAACAACCCACTACAGAGCTATTACGGTACCTGCTTTGACCTCTTCACCTTCTGCAGGTTTGCTTTTGGGAGGAGTTTCCCGTGAAGAAGAATTCACCGAGCGACGGATCGGCATCGTGTCGTCTTCAGCTTTCTAGAAAAAGCATACAAAAATCAGCACAGATACTGGAAAGATTCAGGAAGTTCTTGAAATGGGATTAAAGTAAATCAAAGCAGCATATCTAGAAATATTCTGGTTACATTTGGATTTTGGGGAATTTTAAGACAGTAACCCTCAAACCATCTTCTTCGTGGCATACTGGGAGAGGATAGTTTTTTTACAGTTATAAAGGAAGAATTACTTTTCAATTCCAAAGTAAATGAGATGAGCATTGGAGGATTTTGGCAAACACATCATCTCAGGGAAAGCAGGGAAGGGAAGGAGAGTGCCCCCAGAGTTTATCGGACTCCCAGTCGAGTTTCCTACAAGCAGGGGAGAAAGAGTTCCAAGTAACCTTCAGCAGGACTGGAGGTCAAGGAGTGATCCAAGGGCAACCTTGGAGAATGGGCCAGCCCCTACCTCACTTAACTTGTCCGTGGGGATCAGCTGAGCTCCCGTTAAGAGTGGAAGCGCCTTATGATGCACGGGTTCAGCTTCAGACAGATCAGTCGCCATTTAAATTAATTTCTAGCCCCAAGTGCAGGTAACACTGTGGAGCCCCAGGTTTTAACCCCAAGGACTTTTTCCTAATGGTTTTCACAGTGCAGTGAGGAGTCAACCTAAAGTACAGAAAAGATGTGGTGTGAAAATTAAAAAAAAAACAAACCAAACCAAACCATCTACGTCCATGTATCTTAGAAACTAAAGATCAAAAAGAAAAGAAGGATAAATGACTTACAGCTTATGACTAACATAACTGACAATCAACACCCGCATTCAACAAAGATGCTAAGACATGTATGCAAAACTTGAGCGCTATGGATGTAGCGGGAATGGCAAAGGCGTAAGCCAGACCTGCAGCCTGCTCCGTTAACACACATCTGCAAGAATAAAAAGGCTCTTTAAATTAACAGAAAGCATTCACGAAAAGCAGACGTTGCGCTAAGGTAAGGCGTTGAGGTAACTAGTAAGTCATTCATTCTGGGTAAAAGCAGGAGCTGACACATTGATCCAGCTTCTAGCAGCCTAAGGAATTAGATCGTTAAAAGTTAGGCAGAAAATACATATATTAGGGACCCGAACCATGCCCCCCAAACTAAACCCCATGTGATTTATAGAAATGAAGGACAACAAGAAGAAATGAAGAAAATAAATGAGAATAGCCCTCTCCACACCTCCTACAAGAAACCTGACGCTTTACAAAGCTCTCCTCCAAGCACAGGCCCGGTCAGGGGTACTGAACACGTTACGCTGAGTTTGACCCTCATCGAGTCTCGCCCCTTACTACCGATACACTTCTACAGCCTCTCTTACCTGCCGCCCATCCGCCTGCATCGGCCTCTCCCAAGGAAAAGAGCTCCACTACTTCCATCGCAAGACTCAGGGTTTACTTCATTCGCTTCCTCTTCTCAGCACTCCCTTTAAAAACCTCGAAAGCAAAACCTCACCACTAGCAAACCTGGGCTGGACCCGTTCTGCCCCGTTCCAGCCGAAGATCAAGCTCCACACTGCCTTCTCCCCTCCTGCAGAGAAATAACCAAATGCTCCCAGCTTCTGCCTATTCTGGGGACTTTTTCTTTTGCTCAGAGGAGAAAGCAGACAACTTACCATAGATTTTCACTTTTAACAGGTCTTTCCCCAGCCTGTCTTCTTGAATGGAGACCTAACATCATTCCTGGCACTGTTTTCAAGATGGCTTTGCACCGCCTTCTCCATCGCGTGGGCGGATGTTCTGTACCGCATCAACACCACCTCAATTACTCTGTATTCTCCCCCAAAAAGACAGTCTTCCTATTACTCAGCAGTGGGGACTCCTAATCCATCGGGGGGATTCTCTGTCCCTCACTTATTTTCCCAGGCCAGCCAAAATCCAGCTGGTCTGCATGAAGCATTGCTTTTAAACCTGCAGCCTGTGCGAGTGGTTTCCATTCAGAAACCAGCGGCAGCGGAAGAGGAGCCGAGGGGAACGCGCCTCAAGGTACCACGGTTCTCAAGGACCGGTGACACAAGAGGCTACGCGAGTGTGCCTAGACGATCTCCTCCCCAGGTAACCAACCGCTAACAAACTCGCTCCACCGCTGCCGCGGGCGGGCGCAGGCACGCCAGGGAGGCACAGCCGGCCGGGAGACTTCAGGGGAAGCAGACAGGCTGCTAGGCGGCATTGCCATGGGAGATGCTCCGAAAGACATTCAGCTAACGGACCGTCTTCAAAACCCAGCGCTTCCGACAGCTTCCTCCCTCGATGCCACCCAAGGGTCCTTCTGAAGGACGCCAGGGCGCCGGCCCTGGCTGAGCACCAGCCAAAGCAACCGGGCTAAGCGTGCCGGATGCTTTCTTGGGAGACGAGAGCAAAATCACACCGCGCTGCCTGCCAAAAGCAAAGGGAGATGAACGAAGCTGTCGGGTGAAATTTCAGGAGGGGAAAAAACCACTACTGGCCCAACAGATCAGACCAACTACAGCCCAGCTTTTTTTCCTTCTATTTGATGGGACTTTCCTCCCTCAAGTGTGGAAAGTGAGAGGAAAAATTAGTCATTTTCACCAGGCTTCAGCACAGCGTCCAATGGTTTTCCAACCCAGCACAGCCTGAAGCCCTTTAAAAACCTCCCAGCGTTTTGAAGTGAGTCTAAACGACCAGTGCAGACCCGTCCTGGGGGAAATCAGCTGGGGGCTACAGAAGAGCCCTTCCCCGGGATGACTAACGCACCCATACGCGTGTGCACTGCGGCTGACCTGGTCCTGGGTTGTACTTGCTGTTAAACTGTGTGACCCGCATGTCACGCACATGAAAACACAGAACTCCCAGCTTTGACTTCCTATTCCCCAAGTTCTACAAAAATCCTTGTTTAGATCACAGTATAAACTACCTTTTGCTCTCAAGACCTTAACACAGCACAATTCCTAACTCCAGCGCCTACAAAACACGCAAATAAGCCATCATCCTGCAGAAATTCAGTGACCCCAACAGCAGCTTTCTGATTCCCTCTGCATTTCCACGCATGGATCAGGCCGTGGGAACCAAAGGGGCAGGAGGATAACCTCCGACTGACAAGCAAAGATATTCTCAAGGGGCAAAATCACCAGCACCACCTTGTGAGAGCATCACAGCTCAAGCACCACTCCTGCTTAGCCTATTTCTTTCCACAGAGGGATCAAAAGTGGTGTTCTGGACTGTGTGTGAAATGACACCTACAAACAGGTCTGAATCCAGTTTCTCAAAAAGATAAAGCAAAAGACTACAAGGTTCTGCAACAGCACTGCAGAAAACCCCTGGCTCCTCTCCTTCTCCCCTCCAAATAGAACAGGAGATTCATTTAACTGGAAAAATCCAGTCACCCAAACCAATTGTTACCCGGGCACCACATCTCACGTACGGGCAAGTAAGACATCCTTAAATGTGTACCACAGCTACGACTGCTAGCATCACTCTTAATAACACACAGTTAGAAAGTAGTAACAGGATTTTGCATTTACACAAACGTTGAACACATATTGTGCTCAGGAAGGGGGAAGAGGCCATCAACTCAGGACGCAGGTTTTCAGGGTGGCTGTTGGGTCACTCATGTACACCTCGACCTGGTCGACAGTCAGAAAAAACCCAATCAGATCAGGAATGAAACAAACATCAGGATATGAACCTTTTCGTAAAGCTGCTGGTCGGTATCAATAGTAACACCTCACGGAGCCACTCACGCTCATTCTCCTACGGGTCCCCCGAACCGCAGGTTCACAGGTTCCCCGACTATTGTGAACTGCTCATTTCAGAGCTGGTAATCCAGGAAGGAGCTGGGAGGCAACAAAACCCACAGCTTTCTGGATTGGATCCTGCTTTCTGCATTTTGATCGTGTCAGGGATAGCTCAGGGACTAGTCGCTAATGGAAGATCCAGTCAAAGGTACAGGTCCATGAACTATTATGAAAAAACACAGCAATTTCCTCCTGATCTATCAGCTCATTGTTTGGGGGTGGGGGGAGAAAGAGAGGCTTCAGGTGAACACGTACATTCTGGATAATATTTCAGAGGAGTGCACTCCCCCCGGTCTAACAGACATAGGAACTTCCAAAAAAGTGTTAATTTGAGGCATAGTTGGCTGCTTCCTTGAATTTCCAGGTGATCTCAGTCTCATTCGAGGGACGTCATCCCAGGATAAAATCAGATCTGGAACACGGCAAGCCAACTGTCAGGCTGGTCAGGACGGGGCAGGGTGCACTGGCTAAGCAGACTGAGAGCAAATATGCAAAGGAAAAATGAGAAAGCATATCCAACCCTGTGCCGTCCAGGGTGTCCGCTTCCTATCACACGACACGTACTCTGGCGACTGGTGTGCTCTTGGACAAGACTTAGTATATCACACACAAAGCGAGTCTAAAAATCAGGTCCAAAAAGGCTAGAAATAAGTCCTTACACTCTTGCAGATTTGAAGCCAGGGTGTCAAGGGATACAAAACCACCAACCTCACAAGCAGCACGAGCAGGCATGACCGTGTTTTATCAGAAAGGCTTAAAAAGCAAAGTAACTGGATTTCAAAACCAGGCTATTGATTATCATGCAATTATCTACTACTACATAATGCTGTCCTGAGCAGAACAGCATTTAAACGTCTCAGAAGCTGCAGGACAAAGCACGGGAAATGTTGACATTTTTGCAAATCCAAATCAAACTTGCAAAAATATAACCTTCTAAACTGCAAGCTGGCCAACTTTTACAAGACTTCTGGCTCTCTGAAATCCTCAAAGCTCAGGTAGAAGACACCTTTCAAAACACCTCAATATCCCTACTGTTATAGAATATCTCACCCAGCAACAACTTTGATAGATATTTGTTTTACAGAAATGTATCTGTCAGGAGTTCTCAGCAGATGGCCTGTCACAGCCTGCTTCACAGAGATCTTCTGGCATGGACTGATGCCTCTCTTGGTTTTGTAGTTCACCAGGCTTGCCTGTAGACTTGATTAGGTCAGACCAGTAGTATTAAGTCATTTAAAACAGCTTAAAACATGCAGAGAAATAAAATACTTTACTGAATACAGAATCTGAGTATTCTAATCCTTATTTGGCAACCTGCTCAGAAATCTACTCCTGTTTCACATCTGCCTAAGCATTACTTCACAACTGACATTCCCATCGCTTTTGTGTTTTGCCATTCAGCGAGTTTTGTGCTACCCTGGTCCCAACCCTTAGAGCCTGGATTTCCCGGGAGGTGCCCTCCTTGAGCGGACCTTTCAGTCGTGCCTCCTGAGGAAGCTGCAAGGGCTGTATTTGCAACTCTCTAGCGGTTGAGTCTCCCAGACATCTGTTACGGGCTATCTGAGCCCCACGCTGCTACAAGCATTATACACCATCTTGTTTCAATTAAATAGTGGTCCCATACAAAGATCCAATAGCTCACCACTTGCCAGGCAAGAAATTCTTTGGCTTGACTAGTGTTGCAGTTTCTATTTCC
>NW_010254659.1:0-2809 GCF_000690775.1 Eurypyga helias | reverse complement strand
CCTACACGGCGTTAAGGAGGGGAACAACAAATCCCAAGTGAACTAGGGGTGAGGGAAGCACAGCGAAAATCTTTCACACTTTTGCTTTCCAAATGCATTCCTACACCTGGAGATCCAAAGGAGAGTATATCCTCTGCTGGGATGCTGCCGGCAACCCCAAGTCAGCTCAGTCTCACAGAATCATTTAGGTTGGAGAAGACCTTTACAGCCATCAAGTCCAACTGTTAACGCTACCAACTCCACCACTAACCCATGTCCCTGAGCACCACATCTGCACACCTCCAGGGTGGTGACTCCCCCACCTCCCTGCGCAGCCCATTCCAGGGCCTGACAGCCCTTTCCGTGAAGCAATTTTCCCTAATATCCAATCTAAACCTCCCCTGGCACAACCTGAGGCTGTATCCTCTCATCCTATCGCTTGTTACTTAGGAGAAGAGACTGACACCCACAATAGATATTAAAATACAAGTACCAACCCATGCCTCACCTCCACTATAATTCACCACCAAGAATGCCAGCTCAACATACGAAACACCCCAGGTTTCATATTCTTTCTCCATCAATCTTGGACCTATGCAGAAGACACTAACAGTAGATCATTTCCGCGCCTGGATTATCTTCTTCTCCCATCTTTTCCCATACCCAGGAGTTTTTCTTCACATCTCCAGACACACAGCCAAAGCCAGGCAGTGTACAACTTCAATTATGCCACCATCATACCTAGAAGCTCTCAAAAACTTCACCAGCACAAAGCAGAATTTCTGCTTGCGCAGCTACGCCTACAAACCATGCCTCTCCACGATGATGTTCAGGATTGTGACAGTGACAATCCCTGTAGGAGAACCGTTTTTGAACAGTTTTTGGCTAGTATGGTCCACGATGCAGATTCTCCATGGGCTGCCACTGGCCCAGGCAGCTAAGGAAGGAAACAGCCCGCATTAGAGTGCACACAGCTCAGCTCTAAGTTCGTAACAGGTTTAGGCCACAAACTTAAAACTACACCAACATGAAAATCCACTGCGGAAAGTTTCCTAGCCTTGGATGAAATATCAAAATTCCAGGATCTAACATTATGAATGTTGACAAATCACTAACACTTGAATGAAAATTCAGGCCGCTAATATCACGTACCAGTGTAAGAACCTTTTATAGGCAACATCCTCCTTGCTTAGATGGATTAAATTTAAAACCACCATATAAACCTTCCTCCCAAACTCTTACTTATTCAGCCAGCACTGATTATTCTACAGTACAAAACTATATGTAACAAAAGCTATGATTTCCTTGCAGTCTACATAAATCTACTCACACCTCACATTAGAGTCCATCAATGTAAAACTTCTTTGAGTCTCTCTCACTGAAGTTAAAATCCTCAGAGAACCCTGGGTCACTTGTAACAAAACACTAACAAAAGACTCACACTTCAGTTTCTGCTGGAAGGGGAAACACAGAGGAAAAGATTTTCTGAAGACAAAATTAATTCAAGCAGCTGCTGCCCGAGGAAAGCGCAAGACGCACTGAAAAGCTAATTAAATAGGAGGCACACACAGGTAAAGGGGAGAAATGGTGCAAAAGCCAACAGAGGTGTTCAAGGCACATACACCAAGTTCTTCTCCCCCAACAGAAACTGTATTTTTTTCCCCTACTCATTTCTAAGGATTTCTCACTCTATCCACCAATCTCTCTCCCGCCCAGCCCATCAAACAACCTCCATTCTTTAACCGAACTCAGCAGCGACAACTTCCTCTCTTCTCCTTCCCCCTACACACACTTGCCCTCACATGGAGGAGCTTAGTAGTGTGATATTGTTTACAAACATGAGTACTTCGGAACCTTTCCCGCCTCGGTAAGATAGCTGCTTGGCAAAGCAGCTGGCCAACTATTTCATGAAGATGCTACAAATACTATTTATGGTAAAAACAAAAAACAAAAGTCACATGCTTGGAAATCAGAGTGCAACTATTACTCAAAAGGCCTGATAAGAACTGAGAAGCAACATGCTTGTTAACCCCGAAACAGCTCAGCAGCAAATAAGACTCTTGCAAAGAGTAAGCTGTGAAATACCACAGACAGGAGCAAACCCTGAGCCTCCGCTGCACTTTAAAAGCAGCGGACGCACCCACAACCCCACGTTATCTAACTTTTCTTCTCCTGCAGCACAGGCTGAGCAGTCCATGTCATTGGCGGACACCAGTGACGGTGAAAACAGTTAAGAGACAGGCGGGAAGGTTCTGTTCTGCGCAGCATCGCCGCTCTAGAGCTGTCCTCGAGCACCACGAGTGGGTAGAGCCCCTCTGGCCTGGCAAGAGCTACACCAGTTCACATCAGCCCAGATTTTGGTACGGTGCTCCTTTTCTCCTGAAGTCTTCGCTTTAACGCCAAACCAGGGTGAGTATAAGGATAATGAACCCGGAATGGAAGCCCCACTGGAACAGTCCCATTCCAGACTGGAATTTAACAGCCTTCTCTACGGAGAAGCGCGTGCAATAACGGGAGGAGGGTAATTAACATTCTTTAGCCGGGCTGTGACCACCACAGGGTCTCAGGGAGGAACTCCAAAGGGCCCAGCAGCCTCACACTTAGGCCTGTACCCACCCCTAAGCAGCACCGAGGGGGATAACGTGCTTCTTCCGGGAAGCAGAGCCCCACTTCAGTCTGGGACAGAGGTTTTCCTCCAGCGGTGGCACTTCCCCAGCCTCTGGTGAAGTGAGTTTGTGGAGGCGAATTAAAACACAGCGCAGCACCCGACCCGCGGGAAGGCTACCGCGGGAGCTGAGGCGCCCAAGTTCGCACCCAGCCATGATTGATG
>NW_010254658.1:0-24183 GCF_000690775.1 Eurypyga helias | reverse complement strand
CGCCTCGCTCGCACCGGGCGGAGGAGGGGTCGGCGCCTCCGATGGGAATCAAAATTCCTCCTCCCTCGCCTGCCGGTCATGTCCAGGCTGCCTTTGCTCAGGGGATGGGCCAGGTCCTGGCCGTGAAGGAATTTGCCATCGCTAAATTAAAATCTAAAAAAAAAAAAAAGAGGGGGAGGCAGATTTGCAACCTTTTTTTTTCCTCTTTTTTTTTTTTTAATTTTATTTTAGGGGGGATTATTGGTGCTCGGGAAGCAGAGGGTTGGGCTGGGGAAGGAGAAGGGTATTCAGGCTGGATCAGATGTTCTGCCTGCCAGTCGAGGCTGTGGTGTGCTCGCCCCTGTATTTCTGCGTGTGTGTGATTCTCAAACCCAGACAATGCTCTGCAAGGCGAGCTGGTCCTGCGGAGAAATGCAAACACCTCCTCCCCCAAGTGCCTGAGGAGAGGAAAGGGGATATGGAACCAATAGCTTTTCCTTGGCTAGTCTCATTAATATGGAGGAAGAGAAGGAAACCAATGGGGACGAGAGGGAGGAGGGGTTTATTCAAATTAAGTTTCTTAAATCAGGCACTTTTTTTTATTCCTCTTTTCCTTTCGTTCTCCTGCCTCCCCCATATCGTCCTTCTCCATCACCTGATCACCGTTTCTGCTGTCCCAGAGATTTTATTTCTTTTTTAATTAGTGTGACAAGGTCAGCAAAACACGGTGATGGGAGGGAGGGAGGATGGCATCGCTGCTGGAATGGAGGGGGGGAGTGAAGGGGAGGGTGAAGGGAGGCAAATTCCCCCTGAGCTGCAGAAGAGTTGATTGCAAAGAAAAGTGATAAAGTAGCTGGAGCTGGCAGGGAAGGGAACTGAGGGGAAGCGGAGCAGGAATTTCACCTAGAAGCAGCATTTTGCAGATGGCATTTGCAGATGGGCAGGAGGCCTGTGTCCAGGGTGAGCCCACTGAGCTTGGGAAAGGATCTCCTTCCCTCCACAGCAGACACACACCCCCACCCAGAAAGGGAAATGACTGCACAGGAACACCACCATCTGCACTGCCCTGCATTGCCTCGGAGCTATACAGCAACAGGATTCCTACAACAGCAGTGCAGGAGTGGTACCTGTTGCTGGAAAACCAGTGGAGTGGAGTTGTAGAGAGGGCTGAGAAGGCTGGTGAGAAGGGTAGGAGTGTCCAGCTGGTTCCTTTGACTTCTGTCTGGGAAAGAGCAGGGTGGCACATGTCCACTGCAAGCTAAGTGCACAAAAGCATCCAGTCACTGCTCCCTTCTAAGAGTGGCACTCAAGGGAAAACTCCCCAGACCTGAAAAATGATTGCTAAAGGAGTCTGAGCTGGCCTAGAGGAGACCTCTATCAGAGCATCCCATGGAGACACTTGATACCACACTGCTTTTCCTGCTGCCAACCATGCTGTCCTCAAGCCCCACAGATCCATGTCAAGAACTTGAAACGCTGAATGCCCAAATCCTTATGCAAATTCTCTGACACCTGTGTTGTAAGAGCAGCTGCCTGCTGATGATGTTCTAATTACTCTGGAAGTTAACAACACCTGGGATACCAATATTGTTGCTTTCTCATTGTAGAAGCCCTTTCCTCTGCTTAACTTTCACCACTTCCCCTTCATTTTCTGCATCTCCCATCTTCTATTTTCCTTAGTATCTAAATTAATACAAATCCTCCTTGTCTTTACCCTCCTTCCAGAATAAACAAAGGAGAAAAAAGGGCAATTTGGTTATAAAAGCAACTAAATCCATTAACTGTCCATTGTGCAAGTCCCTGACCCAATTACTTGTTTGTAAGTTATAGTCCCTGTGGCTCTCAGTCCAGGTGCAGGAGCCTGAGGGAACACAACTCTACAACAGAAGCACTAGACCAGACAGCCCTGCTCTCAGTCCCCTGGCACAATAACAGCCCCATGGCTGCATAGATGTCTTCTCTTGAGAAAAGCATGTACAGACACATTGGGAATGCATTCAGCTCTGGTTTTATTCCAGCACCATGGAGCAGTCCAAAGAATCAACTAGAAATTTCAAAGCTCTCTTTTGAATGTTTTCCTCCAGTTATGCCATATTCTCTAGCCACATCTCACAGCTTTCAGTAACCTCACTAAATATGAGGGGAGAGAAAGAAAACAAACAAAAGATGTAGATGTTTACATTGTACAACTGACCTAATCAGCCTGTGTACTCTATATAGATATTAATTAGAGAGGCACTGTTAGGGTGTCATCCATTGCATCTGCTTTATATGTCTACACAGTATAAAACACCTGACAAGATTTTTATAAGTGAAGGGAGCCAAGACTGACTAAATCAGATCTAGACATTTACTTGTTTGTCAGATGTATCTCAGCAAACCTTATTTTTCTGCCGGTAAGATGCAGGACAAAAAAAACCAAACCAAACCAAAAAAACCAAAAAAAACCCCAACTAACCAACAAAACAAACAAAACCCCATCTGTGTCCCCTCAAAACTCTCAGAATTTATGACAGTCCTACCTCAAAAACCAGAAGCCCCACTAAGAAATGTTGTCTTGGGCTGCGAAGCATGGAAGAAAGCTCCCAGCTGTGCAGTTATTATGTGCTGCTCCAACATCTGCTCTCTATCTTTCCCAGGAGAAGGGCAACTGGCCAAGAGAATCATCTAGTGGCCCATATCCAGCTGCAGTTGGACTGTCTTAGATATATCTGATGATATTCGGATCAAGTTCCCTATTGAAATAGTCAGGAGAACCTATCTAAGAACTTTGATCTCCAAATAAGCCGTTTTTCTTTAGGAGAAAACAATTAATCCATTTTCAGGCAAATGGTGCTTTATCATTATCGTCCTGAGAAGTCTGTTAAATAGATCTTCATTATTTAAGTGTGTGTAAAGCATAGTGGCCATTATCTTGGCTAACATGAGAGACTGATCGGGGCAGGAGAAGGCTTCCTGAGAGAAAAATGACAGTTACTGCTAAATGACCTGGAGAGCCATCCGTCACCCTACAATGGGGCAAGACACTGTCAAGCTGGCTGCAAAACTATTTGCTGAGTCTAGGTTAAAGGTATTTTGTTAGAAGGTCTTCTTTTTTGTCTTCTTTTATTTTGACACTTCAGGTATGATTTAGTTGACCAGACTACTAGAACTGAGCCAGCCAACCATCTCTCCCTTCATATTAAGGTCAGATCTTGTCATTGCAGTCACTGGAATATAAGGCACAATCCATCTCAGCCGAAGGAGATACAGAAAACAGCTTGGAGGAACTGTGTCCTAAATGTGCCTGTTTCTCTCCACTGACATTAGACACGGTGGGAACAACAGTCCAGCTTTTCAACACCCACAGAGTAGATTGGTTTGGTGAGATGAATCCCACTTTCACTATCAGGTTTGACAAAGCTAAAATGTCAAGACTCACCGGGTTGTCTTGCCCTCCTCTACTGGGACAAGAACTACCCCCAGATACTGCCACAGCCTCCCACCCGCCAGACCCTATTAGCCTGCAGATCCTCTGATGTGTTGATCAGCTCTACTGGGGGTCAAAAGGAGGCCCAAAGAACAGGAAATCTCTTCCGTGTTGCAGCTGAGATGTGAAGTTAAGAAATATCTCATGCCAGATGGGACCCTCTGGTCTGCATATTCCTCAGTCACTTCATACCAACAAGTAGATTTCTAACAGTCAGAAGAGACATCTCCTGGTTCCTGAGGACAAGATCTGGTGAACGTAGAGAGTGAGAGAAAGTAGCTATTTATGCAGACCACAGTCTTTTGTTCCCTTTCTATGCAAATGAGCAGTACTGTTTTAAGACATTTCTACTAGTAGTACTGTGTCCAGAGCCAGGGAGACTGCAGTATGCTAAATACCTCACCTGCTACAATTAACTGGGACATACTGGATGTGTAGGCAAGGGTCTGCACCACTATGTTGAAAAGCAATAACTCCAACTGTGAACTTAAAGAGCAGTAGGTATCCTGTTGTGTGTCTATTCTTACCCTCTGGTAAACACAAGGTGGCTTAGCCCACAGAGATGTGTACCTCAGGATGCTGGGATGTGGCATAGCAGCCGTCAGTGAGAAGCTGAGATGCTGCAAATTCACTCCCAGCTGACTGTTGATCTGGGTATGCTCAAAGAGATTTTAATTGAATCAAACCACTTGATTCCTATATCCAGACTTTCTTTGCCTCCTCCAGCACTGGAATGAGGTTTATTAAAGAACAACCGCACCTTCCCTCACCAACTCCACTCTGTTTCCTCAAACATGTCCAGCTGCTCAAGGTTCTGTAGTTGACTACTTTGAAAAATGAGGCAGGGGGAGGACAAGCACATTGAGTTTATTTTGCAGAGCATGGAGATAAGGCTCACCTGCTTCGGACTCAGGCTTGTGCGAATGCAGAAATCACCCACCTCAGGTTGGGCATGACAGGAAGGCATGCTCGGTTAGGCAGCTTGCAATTCTTACCTTGATCAGCCTGCACACACTGCAACCTAACAAGGTGTATCATGCCAGGGAGTCCATTTGCAGATTGACAGGTAAATGTAGGTATCTGTATGTGAGCTGGGTAGTAGGTGGCATGCTCCCACTCTACTCAGTGAAGGTCTAGTCATTATAGTCAGCAAAGACTAGGGATATGCTGAGCTCACTCCAACGCAGATACCTGCATGTGCCCAACTGAACAGCTCCCTGGACTCTGTTGGCTCTTTTAATATCTACAGCTTAGGTAACACAAAAGTAGCAATCAATTGCCTAGAGAGAAGTATCCAGTGCCTTTTAAGATGACCTTTTCTTGCAGCAGCTGCTGCTTCAGAACACGAGTCTCCTGCAGCTCCTGTATTGTACCTGCTAGTGTCAAGAGAATTTTTAGATACACATGGTCTACTAACAAAGTGTATAGTTCAGGTGACCAATGCAAAGCTCCAGTATCCTACCTTTCTCAAAGTCAAGAGTACAGTTACCAATAAACTCAGAGTTATTTTCCCTATCTGACCTAACTCCTCTTTCTGGAGCTCCATCTGGCATGAGGGCAGAATTTGTTCTTTCCTCTTCTCAAGTAAATAAGCTGAAGATGCCCTCTGACAAACTCTTATGATTCGTGATCAGCTGTTTAAAGAAATTATATTGTGTGAATCATCCTTCCAGTGAAAGTTACATCCCCACTAAAGGGAGGTAACAGAAGGAAAAGTATATGAGCTTCTGTGATAGAAAACAGGCAAAGTAGTAATGAACAAGATACAGCAGGAGGTCAGCAAGGGGATTAAACATATAGGAAGAATTACCTATAAGAACTGTCTAGATTGGGATTCTTCAGCTTTCAAAAGAGAGGGAAAATGGTGTATTTATGAAATCTTTTCTCAAAATCAGTAATCCTTCAAAGAAGATGGTTGAAGGGGATTTCACATGAGAATTTTTGTGCTGCAGATTGACGGCTTGAGGATTTGTGGCCTAAGCCCTGATCCAAAAAAAATTCTCCTTAATTAAAGCCTAATAAAGACACTAGTGAAGCAGATTTGAGGAAGAAGTCACTGCTCTATCCAGCTTCCATCTCCAGCTGACACTTCCCTTCATGTCTCAGTTTTTTGCAGCAGCTGAAAGATACATTACATTCTCCTTAGTTCTTAGTAGAGTTATTAATGACCAACTTGTGGCTAAATTCAAAGGTCACACTTCCCATCTGAACTATCTTGATTTATAGGCTGGTTTTGTCACTTTGGATGATTCTGCCTTCCTTTATCTCTAGGCATAGACAGATGGTTCCCCTAACCCTGCAGTCAAATGGTTTTCTTCTAATTTCTGTCACAGGATGTCTCGAGGTAAATTCCTTGCTGCATTCCTCTTTCTTGAGGTGAAATCATCCAACTATGGTTATTGTCTTTGGTTCTGGCACTCAATAATACTTAAGTCTAATATCTGGTGTTCACTTCTTGCATTAAATAGTTTTGGAGCAAGATTCTTCTCTACTGCTGAAGGAAGACAACTGAGAATAGTCAGCTATAGAATAAGAGCAGCAAATCTCTTTTCCTTTGAAAGATGAGATGATGGAAGCAAATAACATTCTAATTGGACTGCAGAAGGTCTATGATTAGCCAGAGTATCAAAAGTCTGTTAGCTGAGCCATAATGAAAAAGTTTTAATAGAAGGAGCTTATTGCTACATCTGCAAATGCCACTCATGGATTTTCCTCATGTGGCACTGATGCCTGTTGGTTGTTTTACCTGATGCAATTCCTTGTGTGGATGAGGAAATCATCTTTTATCCAGAGAGTTAAATCTGTTTTTTTTGTATTTCTTTTATAAGTTCTTCACCACCTCAATTTCTTACTCCTTGTATTACACGTATTTGTTTTTCTTAATACACTGTCTTGGGTCTTAGGTGCTACATAGCATTTATTATGTAAAATAGTACCTTCCCATCCAAGTCATTAGCAGTGAGCAAAGATGCGACTTTAACGATTACAAAATATCTTCTACTTGCACTCATATCAGAGGAATAGCTGAGACTGTTGCTAGTAGTAGTTTGTCATCGTTTAGTAAGCCAGACTCTGTAATAATGAATAGTCTTTGTCACTAGAACATAACTGGTAATTACATTTAAATATGTTCTTTTTTTACCTGAGTTTTCCCTGTATATGTATTTTTTCTTTTCTATTCTATTTGAATTGTCTTCTACTTTCGGCTGAAAGCTGATTGTCTAAATCAAATATGACTAAGCTAAAATCTTTTTCTTTGATTGCTGTTACCATGCTTCATGACACTCTTTGTAATCTAGTGTACACTGGTAGGAAATCTGATCTCCTGCAGGAAACTGCAGCCTCCCTGACAATCCATTTCCATTCTCTGAGCTCAAAATACTATGCAAACTATCAAAGGCAGGTTCATACAAAGTTTCTGTCTTCATCTCCAGTAACACGAATGGATGAAAACATTACATTAGGCTAAATATTCACAACAAGAGTACACTTGCTCCTTGGGGTCTGTTACACCTAGCAGAGAAAAGAAAAAGCTAGTGATTGGAAGCAAAACCCAGACAAATGCATTTCAGAAAACAAAACAAAACAAAAACCCTCTTCCTTAAGTAAGTAAGAAAAAAACCCACTGCAATAATTTACCAGAGGAAGTGGAAAGTTCTTAATCTCTAAGGGTTTCACCTAATCAAAGGTTAGATGTACCTGCAATGTAGATGTCTGTAGTTGAACTAATCCTTGTTTCTCTTTCTTGTCAAAGGAAGTCTAGTTCATAGTCACCAGAAATCAGTGCATGAATCACCTCAGCCTAAGGGAGTCATGTAAAAAAAATGAGAAAAATCACATCCTAAAAGTGTTACTTCTGTCAACTAACTTGAAAGAAACCCTGGGTCACATAAAATGTACCTATGTTGTCAAAACAGAAGGGTGAGATGAATCCCACTCTTGATGTCTTCAAGACAAGTCCATTTGTCACTTTAAGGAGGTGCATTATACAAACATAAATCACTGACTTTGATAACTGAATAAAATCTAGTGGCTTATGGTGGCCAGATGAATGAAAAGGTGGCAAACTCAACCTTGATAAAAGAAAATATTTTGTAAAACAACCATTCAGTGGTGAAACATATTTCCATTTAAAAAAGATAGACACCAAGGGTACAATTCAAAATGAAAGGAATTGGAAAATAAGAAAAATATCAAGATTATCCAGAGGAAACATTAATAATGATAGAATAAATTTAGTAAGATATGTTAAAGCTTGAAATTCCCTAATTACTAAAGGCCATGGCAAAAAATAACACAGAAAATTATTACCCTAGGCATTAGATTCTTACACTTTCGTCTAATATATCTGTTCTTGGGCAAAGTGAAGGCTGGATTAGACAGGCAAAAGGTGTGATGGAAACATGAGATCCCTCAAAACTTCCTGGAAAAGGAAGTTTTCATCTTATATTCTGATGTAAATAACAAACAAAGAAACAAAACTCCACCTTCTGTTCTTATTTCTATTATATGCTGGGATTTATCACTTCACTTTTTTAAGTTCTCATGATTTTTTAAATAAATTATGGGTTTCTTGAATTTGTTAGTCCACTTTCAAAAGTAACAAAGAATGTTATTAGAGTTACACAGAGAAATAGTGTTGCAGAAAGCAAAACAGATAGTGAGTTCCCCAATTACTAAAACAAAAGACATGCAGAACAAAAGACCTCACACTTCACACCCAAGCATGGCAGCAACAAGACGTGGTGGAGTGTCACTTTAGAAAAACGCTGCCACAGATGATTCTTTAGCCCTTGCTTTTATCTTTGAACTGTCTAGCTTTCATTTTTATTAATCATTTATACTACTTTTACATAATTTTACAATAAACTGCTTAATGTCAATAGGTATAAAATAACTTTTTTGTATTTTGTCACAGGAATATTATCTAGAATTTAGCTTAACTCTACAGGTATTCTACATTTGAAATAAAGAGTTCCTCACATGTTTCTTATTTCAAACACCACCTTTGTTTCCGATCTTTGTTCAGTCTGTTCCTAGAAGGTTGACACACTATAAAGTAGGTATATATTGCATTCTTATCCTAAAAAAATTTTGTGGTTTTTGTTTATTTTCCCCTTGCAATAGCAAGATTAGCAAGAATCAAATACTAACTAATGCCAGGGCAAACAATTATTTCTTTTCTTTTTTTTTTTTTTCAACATATCATTAATTCACTAAATATATGCCTTACAGCCTAATCCCTATCTTATTCATTTTAGTCTAAAACCTTGTATAAAGGTTACAGCATCCCCTCTTCAATCAGTTCTGATCTTTGCACTTTATCCAATTGTAGCTGTTGGCATGTCTCTACTATTTTTCATTCCTCTTCCTTCTGTCTACCTGTGCTGCTGCTTGAAAGATGCTGGTGTATTGTCTTTCATTTTTTTCTGTCATCTTCTCATTCTTCTGTGGACCTTTCCACAGCATACACTTTTCCTGCAGTGACACATCTGAGTGCCTTGCAACATTCAGGAGCAAATTTACCACCATCCTTATAAGAAGTGGTGAATTGAAGGTTTTATAAATACTGGCATATATAAAAATCCAAGATTCAATCCATTTCCTCTTAGTGAAGGGATTCTTAAAATAGTTTGTCTCCACTGAAAGTAAAAACATGTGTTTCTTCCATTAAGTGAAGATGTCTACAGTATAAATGTTTACATATATAATTGTGGAGGGACTATCACCACAGCTTCTTCTCCCATATGTACACGTACTCAGTACAACTAAGGTCAATAATTTCTGTTATAATACACATTGCTCATACTGCTTTTAAGTGCATTTAACAGCCAGAGAGAAAATACATCCTTCAGATGTCTCCCATGATATCCTTGGCTTTTCACCAAGTACATGCACACTTCATATTATTAGATCTACATACAGTATAAATATATGTATTACAAAATTGCTACAGTACCATTTAATCTTCCAAAATGATTTCTCCATATATTTTATCAGTAAAAAATATACATCCTGCAAATGCATTAAGAAACAAGCCAAGTTTGTTCTTTTTCTGAAATGATGGCTATGCTTGATGTATCAAAGACCTGAACTGAAGTTGTGACAGTGGCCTGAAGTGACTCTACTGTCTTATTTCTCCTTCTTCTCCTCAGTTTCCCCATTTAAAAAATGACTATTTTGGTACAGGTCTCCCCTGGAAAACACCAACAAAACAACTATGAAATATAGCATATCTTTCCTCCATCTCATGGAAACAGGATCACACACACTCATGAGTTATAATTGTATAACCCCTGGACACAGCTGTTTTCTCAGGGACGAGTCTAACTGGCACTTCAGCCTGGGGTAACCCATATTCCATTAAGATTTTGTCATCAGCATGGAGAGGCCAGAATGAAAGTTGGTTCTTTATATATTTGTGACTATCACAGATAATTTTGAAGCATCTATTTTGCTGATAAATATTTCAGTGAAGCATGGAGGCAGTAGCATGGTAGCATTATGCAGTTTTCTCAGTAAGCATGAAAACACTCTCCAGCTGCAGCATCTCTGAACACTAAATGTTCCCTTTATTCATTTCTAGTTCTTTTTTTATTAGCAATAAAGCACATCATTCTATCAATTCTGCTCTTTTACACTTAGGACCATAATGAAATGCTCTGAATGAACATGGACTGGAAATCTAGGAAACAAAACACCAAAATGTCATCACTAGCAATAAAGACTTCATAAGCTGTGGAGCTGCAATTTTTGTGGACATCACTTTCAAGTTGTTTTCAAAGAGCTTCCCAATCATGACAGGCAAGCAGGCTGGCTTAACACAATCATTTCACATTGTACAGAGTTGTCTCCAAGGAAAATTGCCAGTGATAATTCTCATTTGAGAACAATCATACTTCATAGAATCTATGAAGGGATTGTAGGCAGAAATTTGCAATATGAATCGGAATTAGTTCTACTGGGCAACCAAACAACCTGGGGATTCCTGAATAACAAACAAAATGTTGGCAAAATAATAGTTATTCCCTGTACTTGCAGCGTGGTTCATCACAGAGCCCTGCAATGCCCTCAGGCAGCCAGTACAGGGTTCATATTCTGCGTCACTGAAAAGCTGAGCACCTGAAGAGATGCACAATACCAGCTAACAATGCATCACTCCCTGGATAATTCAGTGTTATAGAAGGGATAGATGTTCACAGTGATGCTTGGAGAACATCACAGAATTAGAGTCATAGAATGGTTTGGGTTGGAAGGGACCTTAAAGACCATCTATTTCCAACCCCCCAGCCATGGGCAGGGACACTTTCCATAGCCCAGGTTGCTCCAAGCCTCATCGAGCCTGGCCTTGAACACTTCCAGGGATGGGGCATCCACAGCTGCTCTGGGAAACCTCTCCCAGTGCCTCCCCACCCTCTCCAGGAAGAATTTCTTCCTGATATCTAATCTAAATCTCCCTGCTTTCAATTTAAACCCGTTACCCCTTGTCCTGTCACTACAGGTCCTTGTAAAATGTCCCAAACCCCAGCTTCCTTGTCAGCCTCTTCAGGTACTGTAATGTGTATGAAGTCTCATGCCCTCTTCCATTTGTATTTAGATTCTTTCCAAACAAAAGTGCTTTTCCTGCATAAGTGAGTCTAAGTGTTGACATAGTAGAGAAAAAAATAGCAGGAAAGGGAGTATTTTATAAATTTGAAATTGCTGACAATCAGGCAAGGATTTTAAAGGCATTTAGGTACCTAGTAATTCCTACGAGGCAAGTAGACTTGCTTTGGAAACTAGAAGTAGTGTTACCTATGCAGAATTTTCATCACAAATGAGTCCAGAAAGCCAAAGTAAATGGTTGGCCTATTTTCTTGTTTCTTTCAGTGCAAATCTAAAGCAGTGTTTTTCAGTATCTTCTCATCTGTAAGCCCCTGGGGCTTTTTCCTCCCTCCAGCGCTATATAGCAAATTTAAGCCTACAAACATCTTAGCTGTGTTAGTTACCACAAGCCATCAGGGAAAATGGGTCAAATGTCACTCTAGAGTAATCCAAAATTATTGCAGGCCACTGAGAAACTGAGTGGACAAGAAAGGAAGAGTACAATGACAGCAGCCCCACCTTCAGGCCAGGAAGGATTTGGGTGCCAATGAAGCAGAGATGGATTTAACCCTTTTGAAAAATGAAGGTACATTTCGGATGGAACTTGATAACTCTGTATTTATGGCTGTGTGGTATGACAGCACAGAGAGAAGTAGTAATTTAGTAAGTGGAAAATTTGGAAGCTATGAAGCCTAGACTAGAAAATGATGGTGTCAACCACTGAAACTATCTCCAGCCCATGTGCATAGCAATCACTCCTTCAGCTCCAGAAGTGTGGTTTGATCTGCTTCACACAGAGAGACAGCTGCTGTAGCTTGTCTGCAAAAAAGGGACCTTTAGTTTTTGTGATGCTCTGGGGAATTTCACCTTTAGAAGTTTGTATAGTACCTTGTACAATGTTGCTTTGCTCATACTTTCTCAGCACTGTGCTGTTCTTCCTTCATCTTATGTAGTTTACCACAATTTTTTTCAAGGGAAAAGAGGGGAGGAAAGGACAGGAAAGGGTGGAGGAGACTGCCTGCTTTTTTTTTTTCTTTCTCCAGATGACAGAAAGAGAGTATTTATCAAGAGACTCTATACCAATATAGAGTCACCCCACCTGGTTTTCAGGAGTCAGATATGGTTTACCACACTAAACTGGAATTAGCAATCTCAGCAAACCCCAAGAAAAATTTGCAGAACTTCTGAGAAAAGCATGTCTCTGTACCAGGTCGTAATGCTCAGCATGTAGTCAGCTTTGTTCCTCAAGATGTGTATGCTTGGGCTCCATGCTCTGTCAATGCCAATCATCTCTTCCTGGACCAGAGGTGACCCTGATGGCAATATCACTACACTCATGCTGGGTCTATGCTAAGAAATCCACTGGGCTCAAACAGACTCTGTAAAACATAATGTTATGGTGAGGGTATCCAAGGGGCAATTAAACTGCAGTCCCATATAAATGACAGTCAGACCGTGAGGAAGGAGTAGCATAATCTGAACATTAGCTAATTAAAGAGAGGGGGAGGGGAAAAAAAAAAAAAACAAAACACAAGCCAAGCCATTTTGGGGTCCTGACATGAAGTTTGAGAAAGTTTTGGGCATAGACTTTCTTTCTCTGGGAAAGAAATATCTTTTAATGTAAGATTTGCTCAGTAGTGTAACTAAGGGACCCAGCTTTACCTCTTCATCATCTCTTCATCAGTAAAACAGCTACTTCTAATCACAGTTTTTTACAGCCTCTTCTTTCTGAGATCGTTAACACTTTCAGTCTGTCTAGGATGTCTCTGATCACAAAGAAATATCAGATAAGTAGGCTTAATTTCCTAGCATGTAAATAAACATCATGTTACTCTGGCAGTTGTCTTTCCAAGGGGTAGGTGACAGCTTCTATTTGTTTCTTAGACAAAGTTTCCCAGTTGTGGCCTGAGACTCTGTCCCTCTTCTCATGAAGATTATTTTATGGAATCACTCATTACAACCAGCTGTGTCTTTTTAGGCAATAATTACTAAATCACAAATAAACGCAGCAGGGTTTAGTGGGTAGTGATGAGACTGTAAGTCAAGGATGTACATGTGTACCTGCATCTGCTTCAAGAGAAAATAAAAATACCCAGTTATCCTCCCTGAGCCTTGTAATGTGCCCCATATCCTACAAGTCTCTTTTATCTGCAGACTGGAGCAAGAATCATAGAATGGTTTGGGTTGGAAGGGACCTTAAAGTCATCTAGTCCCACCCCCCTGCAATGAGCAGGGACATCTTTAATGAGATAAGTTGCTTAGAGCCCTGTCCAACCTGACCTTGAATGTTTCCAGGGATGGGACATCTACCACCTCCCTGGGCAACCTGCTCCAGTGTTCCACCTTCATCACAAAAAAATTCTCCCTTGAAATCAGGGAATTATCCCTGTGATCACTCCGGAACAGCGAACAATTATGATACACAACCGCTCGAAGCTGGACTGCCCCTGAGCGCCTTGGATTTGTTGCAGAGTGTTTTGCTTGTCTAGTTTCTGGCAGGTTTATAGCTGGGCTTGTTATCTCTACCTTGCCATGTCCCTGAGCAGCGTATCATGTGCCTGTGCAAAGCAACACAGGGAAGAGCAGAGCGATGATGACACAGAAGTGCTGCCTTGGATCCCCAAGCCCCAAATAGGTTGTTTTTTGTTGTTTGGGGTTTTTTGTTGTTTGTTTGTTTTAACATCACACAACACTTATAAGCAGTGGCAGCATTCACTTGCTATGTGCAGTGGTTCAATGATGTTTGGGTGAGGTCTGGAATGAATCAAAGACATCATTCCCATGAAAGCAAAATGGGAAGGTTTTTCAAAATATAATAACGGGTAATATCAACATATTGCATCTGTCTATCCTAACTGGCAACAAAAAAAATCTTAAAAAACTATTAAAGGAGATTAAAGATGTGGAAAGCATTTTAGTTCATAAGCCCACAAATATAAGAGCTTTAAGAGGGAAGGTTAGTAGCTGATCCAGCTCACTGATGACAAATGTAAATACAGTTTCATACAGCGCAGAGACAACCTTTTCAATCACATACAAAGGGATTGATCAGGGAGGGAGCTCAGGACTCTAATAAAAAATGCAGACTCTTCACTTGTAAACAGAATGCTTTTCAGATGGGCAAATCTTCTTTTAATCACCACTACAGTTATCACATGAGCCAGCAGTTCTGAGTCTATTTTTTCTTGCACATAATGATGTTAATTGACAACTGCCGCATCCTGATAAGGCCTAGACACAAGATGAAATGCAGGCCCAGAGACAGAGCAAGATAACTCTAATGACCAGCATTAACAAGGATGCTGACCATTATCAAATCTGCTTTTATGGAAGAAAAAAAACCCAGTTACTTCTGCATGTGGTTTATTTTGCAGCAAATAATGTAATGACAGTAAATGAGGCACTTAAATCCAAGAGGACCACTGCAATGATTTCTAGCGATTTGGAGAGTTACACACCTGACAATTTAGGAATGAAAGACACAACAGGGGGTGCGTTTTGACAAGCAGTTATTTCAAAAAGGTTTCAGAGGGAGAGAAGAGAAGATTCCATGTGATCCTCTTTGTCTGTCTATGCAAAAAAGAGTGGAAGCAGTTACTGGTTTTATGAAGAGAAGAATAATGTGTTATTTTTTCTCTCTATGCTGTTTCTGTGGAATTCATCCAGGAAAAATCCATGCCCTTGTGCACTGCTGCTGGAAAAACAAAACAAAACAAAATCACTAAAGCTTACAGAAAATGTTTGATTTTGACAGTATTTATCTGCAAGATAGACATTTGCTGCTGAGCAGGTCATACCAGTCTCATTTTATAGTCAGTGGGGAAAAAACAGGCCCCTTCCAAGTATGAGTCTTATAGCATATTTCATATATTTATTTTAGGGTGAGATAAATCATGTTCTGGTGTCCTGGTGACTGTTTTCACTGAGTCTCCAGTGACTGCCAAGAGCTGTGAGGGAATAACTTCACTGGAGGTATTTCTATTGCAAAAAATTGATATTTAATTGTATAAATCACAGACTGAAAGACAAAAAAAAGTCTGTTTTGGTTGTCATAAAGATGACTTAGAGATAACTGATAATGGTCTAATATAATATCCAACACTGAAAAGAAATAAGGCCTTCTGATAAGCTCTTTAACCTAACGGTAATAGGCATAGGAGGAGTAGCTGGATCTTAAAGTCAGATTACTTCATATTAGACATAATGCATATTTTGAGTACTTTAAATAGCAAACAATTCTAAGTCAAGACATAAATTCTTTCTTTCCATTGTATTAAAATCAAAACTAATGTCTTTCTGGAGGAGATGTTTTAGCCAGACACAAGTCATTTAGTACAGGCTCAGCATGAGTTGAATTTCATAGAATCATAGAATCATTTAGATTGGAAACGGCCCTTAAGACCATCAAGTCCAACCGTTAATCTAAGACTACCAAGTCCACCACTAACCCACGTCCCTAAGGATCACATCTACTTTTCTTTTAAAAATCTCAAGGATGATACACAATATGAAGTTCTCTGCAAACTACACAAGACACAAACTAGATCTGCTTGTCCTTTCAGGCAAAGTCTGACACCTAAATCTGTGTCTTTTACATCTCAGATATTCAAGTAATCTAATAAAAACAAAGAAGACAGATCCATCATCGTCTTCTTTAACCCATGGGCTACTGATTAAGAAATCACCCCAGGACTAGTGGATCCAAGTCATCTCCATCTAAGAGAAAAAAGCACCCAATCCTTCCTTGCTAGTGAGTGTAGTATGATCACATGGCTACTAGGTGAAAAGAAGAAAAGTAGTAGAGGAGCTCTGCTCAGCTTGACATTTTCCCTCAGAAGATTTCCAGGTCTGGATCTGGAGATAAAGCTCATATTCAATGTCTTCCTTGAGCTTAAGGAAAGGACCTTAGATACTGCACATAACTCGTCATTGACTGTTTATCCTGAGACACTGTATAAAGAGATTCACAACGTGTTTTAGACTAATTAAATCATCCTGTTTGAGTCATACACCTTCTTTTTAGGTACGTTTCAACATCTCACCTAATCTAGTAACATCTCATCTAGTGTCTGTAGCCTGGCTTCTGCCTTCTGTCACTACCTTGTGTTATTAAAGCTCCTATAACCTGCTACATTTGAATTTTGATAATTTACTTATGAATTATTTATAGCAAAGGACCTTGGTTATGATCGAAACATGGGTTTATAATTATGTTATAAATCATTAACTGGGAAAACAACCTCATGTTTGACAAGAAAGTTTTTGCCGTTTTGTCAAACACATTCACCTTGTTAGAGGTATGCACTTATTTCGTCCCATTACCCACCAAACTGCAACATCAGTATACAAAACAGTAGGCCCTTCCTGCAGAAACATTTTGGTTGTGTTTTTTTTTTTTTTTTTTCCCACGGATGATAGCTGAGTCTTTCCTAAAAGTCTTATGAAAAGAAGCATTGCAGATTTTGGCTATGCCTGGTCCTCTCTATTTTCATAACGTTAGTGTTTCAGGTCCCTCAGGTCAGTCAAAACCCAACCAGTCTGCGGGTCAGGGAGAGCAGTAACAACTGGTGTTGGTTTGGTGTTGGTTTGGGATGGACTAACAAGAAATTATTTGAACTGATTTTAAGTAATCTTTTTTTTTTTTTTTTTTTTACCATCTGTCCATTAATTGAAATATTCTGAACAAAAACAACTTTTACATTTTGTGCCTAAAATTAGTCTACCTGGGGAATATACCCACAAGGAGAGAGACAACATGATGAAAACAGTGAAACAGACAATAACTTATTTGTAGATTATTTAAATTCTAAAGAAATTTCTAAAGGAACTACTGGTCAGTATTACTAATCAGTAGCATAGGTTATGATCTCCAGAAACTAGACTGACAATTCTATTTTCAGGTATGTAAGAACCGAACATTTATAGCAAGATAATGAGACACTGTGGGTCTTT
The DNA here is from genome assembly GCF_000690775.1 of Eurypyga helias. Lineage (NCBI taxonomy): Eukaryota > Metazoa > Chordata > Aves > Eurypygiformes > Eurypygidae > Eurypyga > Eurypyga helias. The sequence goes on along the minus strand of NW_010254658.1, from coordinate 7,199 downwards.
ACGGGAACTTCTTTTCAAACACAAGGGAGAACCAAAGCAAAAGATCAGAAGGGAAGTTCATTGTAAAGCTTTGGAAATCTTCATAATTTCTGAGTGACTGTCTCCACATGTGAGTTTTGGGGATTAGTTTCACTCTTTTTCTCCAAAGACTAGACTTCTGACTCCATTTTCAGAACAAATTGACAGATCTTATGACTTTACAGTTCTAGAGTTTTGATTTGTATAACCATATAATAAGAGTTCTTGCTCACATTATTTCTCCTATTCTTTCTCTCCCTTCTTCTTCTTTTTCCCTGATCCAGAAAAAAAAATAAAAATTTGATCATACATTTAGAGAATATTTTTTTTTTATAAATTTTGCTTTCACAAAAAAAAAAAAAAAATCAGATTGTGGTTGTCAACTAATTTCCCCCTGAAACGAAAACTTACTCCAAAATATTTTCCATTTTTAAGCTTCTCTTCTTCACAAAAATGTGAGTTTTCAACCAGAGAATTTTATAAACCTCATTCAGAAGTGGGTGCCTTTATTCAGTCCATGTAGGTCATAAAATTTGTATTCGGCACACATAGCTGTAGAACAGGATAGCAAAAGATGTTGTCATGGAGAAAATATCCTTGATTTAAGGAAACTTTGAACTTTTAAGCCCCTAAGAAAACAGGGGAAGAACTTGTTGTATGCCAAATGGTGTTATGTACAAGCTTCAGGGGAACTCGATCTTGAGCACACTTTGCATTTAGTGGCCCATTAACACTTCTGACAGCAGGTCCAGCTCTTGCTTTTGCCTAGAAATAATCTTGCAGCTTCCTACTTCTATACAGTTGAAGAATCACTACTGTCAAATCAATGAGTGATGAGAATGATCTGATGGCTGATCTTTCAGCAGCAATAGATCCCAAGTCTTGTCAAGCAGGGACTCTTGAATAGATTTGTAACTGCCTTTCTACCCCTGGAAGCAAAACAGCTGACAGGGAGACAGAATAGTAACAAGAAAGAAAAAAAGTCCACAGATATACACTGAAACAAATGAGCTGCAACAGTTTGTTGAAAGGAAAGGGCTGCTTCAGTGGTTTTCAGACTTGCTTTGTACTGTAAAATGCCAATAATTTGACAGCACAGTACTTAGTTATGGTCAGTACTCTAGACACCTCTGTTCTTTGTAAATAACATTTATATTGCCAAATTTTTCACATGCCCAGAAAGTTTATTATTGTCGTCATGATTCCCTGTTGTGTCATCCCTACCTTCTGGCAGGTTGTCATTTATATTGCTTTCCTTTGAACAACTTCCTCTTCTCTCTTTAAACTGAAGCCCTGTTCTGAAGGAAAATAACATTTTCAGAAGGACTGGATAATGCACACAGACCTTAGTCCCATCCTCTTGTTCTAGTTTTCCAGTCCTCCTTAATTTTGTTTTTTTATTTTTCTGTAATTTTAGTTTCTACTGACCTTTTTCTTAATCCCTTCCAACTGGGTTCACAGTTAGACAATCAGTCAGAACAATCTTCGCTAAAATTTTAATCCATGTCGTTCAATTCTCAGAGCTTTATTCCTAATGCAAGCTTCTCATGTTTTTTCAGACATTCTAGGCGGCACAGGACATCTATACAGGACTGGCAGGTACAATATAGCACCCACACAAGACCAATGCCTTCTAAATCAGCAGTTGGAGGACATCAGAATACCCCTTAGGACACCAAGGTGACATCAAGGGGAGAATCAATTTCTTTAAAAAATTACATTTATGGTCTCCCGCTTAGCCCTCACCTTCCAGAACATAAAAAGTACAGATTTCCGATAGGTCTTGCAGCAAGACAAACTTCACTGCACAAATGTTTTGGATGTCCAAGATGGTGATGTTTAGGCAACGGCCTCCTGTCCTGTCCCTGGTGCTTTATGGCTAACTGTCCAGCCTCAAGCAAATCGCCTCAGATTCCTTTCCTACTGAACAGAAAATTACAGACATTCCAAAGGGACATTCATGCAGGCTATTTAGACAGAGCACAACACAAACTTGCATAAGCAAGTGCAGGACAACTAGCTGACAACGAAGATTAAACTTTTTCATCAGCAGCCTGAAATTAGACAATATCATCTGACTGTGTGCAGCCTTTCAGAGAGCTGCAACTCTTTGACATGTGAAAAGAGGTAACTTCTTACATAATCCTGTATTCAGAGACTGCCTAGTCATTCTTTTTAGGTCCTTTTCACCACTTAAAGTTGTGTCTTCAGATTTTTTTTTCTTTTTTAAAGCTATGACCCTTCTTGAAATAATTGCAGGAAAAAAGAATGACAGTATGGCTTTGGTTAGGTAAAATCTATAGGGTTCTCAAGCAAAGAGGGAAATTCACCATTGTGTTTGGCTGATAGCTTTGTCTAAACTTTTAGGAAAGTCATTAACCTGGTCATCCTGGAGCAGTAAGGACAAATCAGTCAGTCATCCTGAATCAATCAGTCCTGACCATCCTGACTTCCTGCAGTGCCTTAAGAGCCCTCTTTTTCCCTATGGCATCCTTGGGCTTCCATCCTAAAGAAATCAAGGTGCGTAATGGAATAGTTTTGTCCTAGCATGTAGCTGAGGGGCATTAACGTACATCTCCATCTTCTGTCACAGCCGGGGTGGTGGACAGGCTCTAGTCACATAATGAGACCAACAGGAACAAAAAAAACAGATAGATTCACTACACTGTGTGTAGCAATTCTCAAGCAAAATACTGCAAAGATCCTACTCTTTCTAGAGAGAAGTTGTTTTAATTAATTGTTTAATTTAATCTTCTTGTGAGATCATCCTAGGGTGTTCACTAAAGTACATAGTTTCTGTATCTTAAGACGTGGTTTTCAGGGTTGTTTCATAAAATACACTGAATATCTCATTCCCTTCCATGAGAAGGACGTAATTCAATGCTATAGAGGTGATTTAACAAAATGAAGTAATGACTTAGAAAGGCAAACAAACATGTATTTCCTCCTTTCCCTCAGCTTTTTGGGAAAAAAAAATATTTCCAGGAAAGAAAAAGAAGCTGGTTAGGATTATAGCTCTATTTTTCCAATAAAATTATATTTTAAAAATGTATTCTATTATTTGGATGAGAAAGCCTTGTCACTAGAAAAATAAAATAATTCTCTTCCGACATATTAATCACATTTGTCATTGTGAAAATTTCAGCTTGTTCCCATGTCATTTAGGAACCATTTGAGAACAGAATAGAATAACATCTTAATCAAGGATAATTTTTTTTTTTCCCCTCTGACAAAACAGGAATCTTATTCTAACCATGTGGGGACAAGTTAAAGACATAGGAAGGAATGGGAATGAATTAGCCCGTGTGGGTAAGATTTATCATGCCAAACTTCATGGGAGAGATTAATTTACCTACACTGAAGTGCCCGTTGGCATTGGGGATGCTCTCGTGTTTAGTGTACCAGACATCCACACAAGCCTGGTAAATATAGGAGGTGTGTGCCCTTCTGAAACAAACTGTGAAGTTGGCAGGATATCAGCAAGCAATTTTGATTAGGAATCAGAATCCTACCCTACATCTTCTTTGACTATAAAGGGTGCGTGTTGTCCACCTCAGATTTAAATGTTTATAATGTCAGTCTCTACTTTTAGTGAGCTAGATCCCACTCATCCTCTCCTTAACCTGTGCATAACATTGGTTGAAGATAACAGACCAGATACATTTTTAGCTTTGGCCCTTTCAATCTGTAGCATTGGCACTATGAGGTCCAAATTGAAAAAAGCCATTTCATCTGTGAATTCATCTGTGAATACTGCAGGTACCACTGGTCTGGTGTAAAACAAGTGTGCTGTGGTCATATGCCTCTATCTCCTTCCCTTTCAGCAAGATTTGTTACTTTCTCCCTGGTTTCCCAAGCCAGAAAGGAGGTGATTTCAGCCCAAGCTCTGCTTCATGGCTTTACGTGGGTGTCCAACAGCCTTTTAGGACTATATGACAGATGCAAGAAGAGGAAAGTCTCTAGTTATCATTGACAACGGTATCCACAATTCTTGCTGGTTTTGGGCAAATATTTGGACCATGGAAGGTGGGCTAGACAACCTGCCACATTGTCAGACAAAGCCACTTCTCACCATAAACCACTTTCTATCAAGCACAGGTTCAACTGCTCAGAAGGCACTAAACAGACCAGTAAAATTAATGTCTGTTGTCCTATGTACAGTGTCAATCCATTTATTCTAACTGCGGTGACCTGAAAGAAATGTAGGGTTTGCTGCACACAATTTTTCTTCCATCTGCCTTTTTTTTAATATTAGGAGGGAGAAAAGGAGAATGGGTGGAAGGGGTAGAGTGAATACATGCAGCCCTAAATGTTTTCAATAGAGCATTAATTGAAATGTTGTAGATACTGTTTGCCTCAGCTGTGTCTGTTCATAATAATTAGGTTGATGGATTCAGAGAGGAACAAAAAAATATCTCTCTTCTCAAAGAGAAAGAAATTGAAGCACTGGGTTGGGGATTTGGGAGTCTACTAAACTCCTGAACCTAGTAAATTGGACATGTACAAGTCCTGGAGCCAGATGGGATGTGTCCAGCAGGGAGCTGGCTGACAAAATACTGCCACTCTTCATCTTCTTTGAAAGTTTATAGTGATTATGAGAGCTTGCCAATGGTAAAAAACCAAACCCAAAAACCCAAGCAAAACCCCCCAGCTATGTTAATCCTCAGAAAAAGACAAGGGGGAGGGCACAGAGAACTATGTGAGAATTACCTTACCTCTGTCCCTGGGAAGGAAGGAATTTTTAAGGCACGTAAAGGAGAAGCTTAGTTGAATTTTGCATGGTCTACTGTAATGAAAATGTTTATCCTTTGTTAGTCCAGTGAAAAAGGGTTCTTTAACACAAACAAAGTGTGTTTTAACCATGTGACTAACAGGAATGAGGATCTGGTCCCCAGGACAAATATTAGGGAATCTGAGCTCCTCAGCATTTCTTGAGATGAGTGTTTTGTTGTCAACTTTCTTCTAGCACAACTCTGACCATGAAGGAAGGTGAAGTATACTTTGTGCAGAATGCAAGCTCTAATAACCAACACAGAGGACAGAAAGCTGTATTTTTCAAGGTACTTCCAAGTTACTATGCATGACTAAGTCAACATATATGCATTTGAAAAACACTACTTGCCACTTTGAGTGTTTTCAGATCTCAGGCTGTGGCATCTGAGACGGTCTTTAGAACAACAGGCTCTTAAAGAGTAATGGAGAAGTGCGATAGAGATACTTTGCTGGGAACAAGGTAAAAGAAACGCATAAATTGGCTAAAGTTCCTTGTAAGGTTGTGTCTTTTGACATTAGAGGGAACCAATACTCCTAAATTATGTGCTTCCAAAGTCATGGTGAACCTGGGCCGTACACCTAACTCCCACAGAAATAAAAAATCAGAAGGAAAATTTATATGATTCAAGTGTCTATACATCTTGGAAAATAATATTTTGAACTCTTCTGTCAGCATCTATAAGGCAGAGATCTCTGTGAACTGGTGTCTGTGTTATTTTACATGGATTGTAACAGCAGGTAGACAGAGGTTCAAGATTAGATTCATACTTTAAATGGCCTTTCCATTCCAAGGCAGATAACATGCTTTCCATTTCAGTTCTGCCTAGTAGTCTTTTTTTTTTTTTTCCTCCCATTAGACCCTTCAGCCCAGAGTTTATTAGTAGGGGCAGAGAAGCAGGGAAAGAAGAAATAGCAAGATTCTCTCTTATAGCTGAGTCAGATGAATTTTTTATCTTGTCCTTAGTTAAAAATATTAAATTCTTAACATTAATTTGCATCTGGATCTAAGTAGATCTTCACTGAATTTTTTAACACTGAAAAAAAGAGGACTTCAGAGTTTCTATTTCCTGGAGTTTCAGAGTCTCAGAAAGACTCTTGTTGCCTATGTAAATGTACAAAATAATTATTCATAAAATTATTGGGGCAGGAATAAGCCCAGTTTTGGATTATTGGTATTTCTCTGGATGAACAGCAGCAAAAGGCATCGAAATTCATTCAAATCATTAGGTCCTTATGGTGAAAATGCACCAAGAATTTGCACAGAATTTTCATCCACTTCAATTTCTCTAACCTCAGGAGATGTTACCAGCATCAGACAGGCTCTGGAATCTCCAAATCTGCCATTGTAATAAGGTCTATATCCAAGAGAATTTAACCCTTTGCTCCAGGGAAATGCTTGTTCTATGAGTTTTCTGTCTTTAAATATGCAAAGACTACCAAATCCACACACACCCTTTGTGATCAAAGCAGACACAGTCTGCCCACCTGATCTATGCTTTCTTGCACTGGGCAACCCCACCACTGACTGGACTTTTTTCTATTTCTCAACTTTCTTGATTTCTTTTTCCTTGCCTTGATTATATTGAAGCTTTTGAACATTTTGAGTTTTATCCATACCTTGCCTTTGTTCTGCCAGACTTTCTAAAGCAACTCAGGAGGGGAGTGAGATTCCCAAATGTCTTTTGCCCTCCCTGCAAAGCTCATGAAGCTATCTTGCTAAAAACATTGATGGCAAGTGTGGGAGCTGAGAAAGGGACACATCCCATTTTCTAAGGTGTATCTGAGATGTGATCTTCGGTCACAGGTTTCAGCAAATTTGGACTGATGATACTATCCTTAACAACTGAGATGTGATTATGGACAATGTGTACACCCCTAGTTTCTGGCAATTCAAAGGGAAATGGGGCCTCCTCAGTCCTGACGTGACTAATTTTGCCTGCGGGCCAGTGGATAACAGTGAACATTGTCAGCTGAGACACTGTGGCAAAAACCAGTAACATCTCAAAACGCAGTCACGCGTGATTGTCTGGCTGTGACTTAAAGCAGTTGTTTCACCAGAGGAGTTATAGCTTGTTAGACTGCCTTCTGCTTTTAGAACAACAAAGATGATACCAGATCACTGTATGTGCAATTTTATTTCAGGTAAATATCCGGGAAAGCTGCATCTCAGTAGTTTTTATTTAATTTTCCAATGTCATGACCAAAACTATACAAGAGTAGGTAATTGCTTTTCCTGGCAAAAGAGGTGATCACTATGACCCTTACCTGATATATCGCTCGTTTCTCCAGCCAGGTCACCATGCTGTCTGCTGAATACGAAAGTACTCTAGCAAACTTTCTGATCTCCCTATGAGAAGTTTCTCAAATTACAATTAAAAGCGTGGCTGGGATAGAATCATAGAATCATG
>NW_010254657.1:0-460 GCF_000690775.1 Eurypyga helias | reverse complement strand
GAAGGAGTAGTGGGATTTGAGGTGGAATAGTGATGAGTTGAGGTGGAGTAGAAGGGATTTAGGGTGGAGTAGCAGGGATTTTGGGTGGAGTAGCAGGGATTTCAGGTGGAAGAGCAGGGATTTCGGGTAGAGTAGCAGGATTTCAGGTGGAGTAGCGGGATTTGAGGTGGAATAGTGACAAGTTGAGGTGGAGTAGCAGGGATTTAGAGTGGAGTAGCGGGGATGTAAAGTGGAGTAGCGGGGATTTACGACGGAGTAGCAGGGGTTTAAGGCGGAGTAGTGGCCATGTAAGATGGAATAGTGACGAGTTGAGATGGAATAGCGGGATCTGAGGTGGAATAGTGATGAGTTGAGGTGGAGTAGCAGGGATTTCCGGTAGGATATTAGGGATGTAAGGTGGAGTAGTGGCCACTTAAGGTGGAATAGTGACGAGTCGAGGTGGAGTAGCAGGGATTTACGG
>NW_010254656.1:1617-10169 GCF_000690775.1 Eurypyga helias | reverse complement strand
GTCAGGCGTTATGAGGTTGGGGAATAAGTAAAAAGAGGTAATAATAGTAGAGTTTCTTCAGTCTAAATCTGTGAAATATATGTGGAAGGGAAGAACACGATTGTAGTCAGTTTATTGAACATAACAGCATACAGACATTTGTTGAGGCTGTGCAGTCCTAATTTATATGCTCAAAAACAATAATAATGTTTTGTCAGGTGATGAGGTAAGTTTGATAAGATATGCTTTAAGACTTGAGATCAGGAAACAAAAGACCTCTTGTTATTGAAAAGAAGACCATGGAAATTTAGGAATGATTATAGATACACAAATTACAGACAAGGTCGTTTGGAATGAAAGTTACAATCCCACTTTCATTTCTCAGTGTCTTTTGTGTTTGGTAATAACATGGAACAGTCCCAAGTCTTGAAAGTAAATTATTATCTTAAGATGAAAGAAAATTATCTTGGACCCAGTGTTAAAAAATGATGAGTTGGTGCCTTTACAAATTCTTTGCTACTGGAACAGAAATTCCTTTCTGCAAGGTGCAAAGAGCTTGCACCAGTTACTGCTGTTTGATTGCCCAGGCTTTGTGATTAAGGCTTTTGGCTTGCTAGCTTCTCCCACCCAGCATTTATCTCTTCAATGCACTTCATTCTTTTTAGAATCTAATCCACCCCTTCTTCATCTGTGCTCAAACATCGCTCAAATACCCCATTACCTGTGAGACTTCTATGTGTCTCTGCCTGTGAAAGAAAGCTGGCTGGAGATTTAGGTTACTGACATACTTTCAGCATTGTGGTCCATAACACCCACCCAATATTTCCTAACAGCTCTATAGTGTAAGCTTTTATACTCCAAATTCCCATGAAATAGAGGCGAAAAAAAGGTAACCTACACTTTTATTTGCATGTAACTAGTAGTCCTAGCAGCTCACACATACCAGATTTAACTAGAGTTACGTTTTATTATGAATGATATCATTGTAGGAAAAAAAGAAAACTAGGCTGGATTATATTAACCCTGTAGCAAATGCGGTAAAATGACTTCATTTTCCTTTAAGTGATGCTTCTATATTAAGGCAGTATTTTTTTCAGCATATTTTCCCTTGGAACCAAAGTAATAAAGAGGTAAAATGAAATCACAGTTACCACATTAAAGCTATTGATCCATAAATCTTCGCATGGATCCACATACAGAAATGACCATCGATTAACAAATCTCCACCTCTTGTGTGGGACAATCATCTGAAGTACTGTGCCTCTCACCTTCAAACTTTCAGTGGATGCTCTCCAAGTTCATGAACCTGTTGCATATGTGGCAAACGTCAGCTGTCACTCAGTACAATTGAGAAAAGAACAAATCTGTCTGCAATTTCTTGCAATGACTCTCATCAGATTCTTATGACAACTGAGTTCAAGGATTACAAGAGTATATATTTTGTTCCTTAACAAAGTGTCTCTCATAGGCCTGGAAACTTTTATTTTGCATGAGGAGTGCATAAATTTAATGCAACCAAGGCCAGGTTTGCCACTTCAAATCTGAAAGCTACTTATGGATCAGGAAGAGGGATGATTAATATCTTAGGTCTTCCCTTCACTATTAAATTAATGAAGGATTCTAGGAATGATGTTGTGTTTGGTAAAATTAAAATTATATTTTACTAAAAGAAATCATACTGAAAAATAATAATAATAAAAAAATCTTGCTTGAATGCCATTTCAATTAAATTGTAATTATTGGCAAATTAGAATTTTCTATGATACTAATATATTTTCAGGCAGATAGAAACCTCAAAACAGGGAGTATTTTTAAAATATTACTTTGGAAATTATGTTTATGCAACAGTTTGCAAATGAGTCATCTGGCTGATTTATCTTCACTTTCTGAGTCTTCTTTTGAGATCCATGCCTTCCAAACTAAAAGCTCAATCTGCTAGGTATGAGAGAATTTAGAAACAGTAATGAATAGCCTACGTAGGCAAAGACTATCCTGAATATTCTCTAATTCCTGTAAAACTACAATGGCACAACCTGCATAGAAAATATTATTACTTTTTTCTTTTCCTGGAATTTAATTTGGACATAGCCTCTGGTTTGGATTTGTCACTGAATATGACATATATCCTGATTTATAATAAGTTACAAATTCAGATCTGCTTCTCTTACTCCCAGTGGAATTTCACGTTGAAAATATAATTTAATTCTTCTTTTACAACCTTAGAAAAGACAAAAATGCTGATCTACTAAAAAAATCTCCACTTAGTAGCTTTATTCTGTTTTGTTGAAGGCACTGACATTGTTGCTATCCCAAATATAAAATGAAAAAAAAAAAATCTAAAATATTAAAATGCATTGGAACACACTGAAAATCTTTTTTTTTTCCCCCCACCAAGATTATTATTTTATTTGCAGTAGTTAATTATCAAATAAAACTGGTATTGTTTCCTTTGGGAATGATATTTTCTATATTTTTTTCTGTGTAATTTTCAAAATGTTAATGTATGCCTACATTTGCAGATCAATTTTATTATTATGTTTAAATTAATCATGTTTCCAGTTCAGATATTTTACTTTTGGTTGGATTTTACTGTGATAGTTAATTATTCTATCGCTATATGTGACCTTACTCCTTAGCACAGAGGGGGATACATATTTATTCATAGAAACAGGTTTTTACATCCTAAATTAGATAATAAAAGTCATGTTGAATTCTGACAGTAATCATTGCTATGTTTTATATTAGAAATGTGGCATTATCTCAGTAATATCATGCAAATATCAAAGAAAATAAATGCTTTTTATAAAGCAGAAGAAAGGAGAAAAACCCAGCAGGAAAGTGTGAAAGAATTTCAGACCCTGTATTCTTCAGCAACTGTTTGATAAAATGTCTAGAAGATATAGATCACCACTAATTGCAGATAGCAAGGCAATGGCTAGCACTACTGGCAGAATGATGTTAATTTTACTAGCTTCAACTTTAAGTTTGGTTTGTTTGTTTGTTTTTTACTTTTTTTTTTGGTAGCAATGATTAGTGAAGAAATTTTGACTTTGAACCTTTTCTCATCATATTTGAGTGTTTAAACTGTGTGAATAAAAATGTAGACTCTATTCAATGACAAACACATTTAATGTAATTTTCAAATAAATTAGCAGCATTGCAAATGAAAAATAAGATCTTATGAATCATTGTTGTTTAAATTCATTACCGAGCTATAATTAGTACATAGATGGGACACAGTTATATATAGCACTTAAATTTTATGTCATGGCATAATTGTTACACAAAAGTAACTTTAATTATCTCATTAAGAACTCAGATACATAACATAAAATGACGGTAAAAATAAAAATAAATAAAAATCAATAAATAAATTAAATGGACATCACCCAGTTTTTTACAAACCACATACCAACCGTTCTCTGGTTTTGGTCCCTCAGTCTGTCCAGTCTTTCCATAAGAACAGTCATATAAGCTGATTCCTATTAATATTTTCCATTCCCAAATCTCTAACCTCTCTAATAGAGTTGTCTGCAATCAGAACCATTCCCATCACTGCATTAATTAACATGTAAAGGGGATGATGAAGAGATTGGCTAACTATGGAAGCAAAGTATTTATATAAAGATGTGGACAGTGGCAGTAATTTAAAAAGAAACAAACAAACAAACAAGCAAAAAACCCCAAACCAACCAACCAAACAAAAAAAACCAACGCCCTTTGAAATATTTTCATTTTTGTTCAGCCTCTGTTCACTCCTGCAGATCTATGTTTCTTGGCTACATAACGTAGCAATAGAAAATGGCTGCATGGCAGTGAACAGAACTCACTGGAGGGATGGCAGAGGCACAAAGGATTTTGGAAACAACCCACTAAGTTTCTACATAGTCAAATAACTTGGTTCCCTGTCAGTTTACTGGTGCTGCTGCCTAACATATGCTTGTCTAATTCCCAAGTATTATTCTAGACTAAACCATCCAGTTTGCTTTTCAACAAAACCCAGGTGAAGTTCTAAATATTTTTTTTGCCTCAGGTACCCCTCATTTTTGGCAATAAGGATGCACTTCTCATTTTGTCCCACTCTGTCATGAATCTACATGATTCTCTATATAACCTCAGCAAGTTTTGCATCTCAAATCTCTGTTTATGTGTGTGTGCTGTCATCCACCTCACAAGCAACACATATTTTCCGTATCAGCTAAAAAATATGTCTCCAAGAGTTGAGATATAGTCCTTCTCCTATTATGTTAACAAATATGACGTTTAAAAAACTTAATGGTTTATCATAATGATCAAAGATGGCTCTTGGTTTGACTTCATCACAAACTCATATAGAAGTAGATATCTGACCTATGCTGGACTGCATTTTGCATTATGAACTAAATTGAATTGGTGGAAACTCTTTTAGAAGTGAGGTCGAGGTGCTGCAGCTCATAGCTAATGAAAGACATACCCCTGTATGAAGACTAGGACAAGCCCAGTCTTATCACTGTGGGAGGATGACACCGAACTATCAAACAAGAGGACCCTCTGTACTAAAGAGAGGTCTCCGTATGTGTAATAAACCAGTGTGCACTGTTTATGAAGTCCTTTCATCTGTATTAATCTTGCTCAAGATCAGTTGCTGTAGTTTTTCACATAGAAAAGGAAATACATATCTGGTGAAAGTAATAGAAGTGACAGTGAAAAATTCATAGGTTTTAATCCAGAAAGACTGCACTTATTTTCTCAAGAATTGCTTAATTTACATACCAAAAAGTGGTTTTGAAAGATAAGAAATATTACAGGAAAAAACAAACAAACAAAAAACCCCAACAAACCAACAAACAACCCACTTTTCTGTGAGATTTTGTAAATAATATGTCAGTTATTATGACATTAACTGATAGATAAAAACATGTTTAATTAGGACTAAAGAGAGATTGTCAACTCATTCCTATGAATAAACCGATTTTGCATTCATTTTTAATGATAATTCAAACAGAACGTTGTATTATATTATATAGATACAACATCCTTCTAGTAAATTCTATTGGACAAAAAATGTGAGGTTTCCATATTACATAATTTTCATCATGAACACTGTGATAGATATACTTGAGGTCACAGGGTTTGAGGCATTTGTTTCACCAGAAAAGGAATTGCAGTTAGTAATTGTCTGCTTCTCTCAATAGATTACAAAGACATATTAAATTACCTATTGATGAGTAAATGCACTTATTTTAGGGTGAAAGAATCTTACACAGCATGTCTGAACATTCCAATAATGTCTGTATTAGATACTTAGGAATCTGCTTTCAAACAGGATTGGATTGTTACAAAAAGAAGAGGTACAACGAGTTCTCAAATTTGAAGAAAGGGAGGGAGGGGAAGGGCAGGGCAGGGGAGGGCAGGGAAGGGATGGGGTGAAATATACTTTCTTATGATTCCCCTGCAGATTTAACATGGTACACACACACAAAAAATAAAAAAAATTTAAAAAAGTTTACTGATTGTTTCCACTAGGGTATCATCCCATACACATGTTTTTTAACCATTAAGATAATATAAACAAAAGTTATTTCACAGTTTCATCATAAACGTATACTACAAAAATAATTGCTAGATGTAATATTCTTACATTATCTTATCATAAAATGGCTTACAAACATATTAAGACTCTAATGGATAATAATACGAAACATTGTGATAAAGCAATACGCACATTTTCTTAAAACAGTACATGTGCCTGCTATACTTAATGTATGACTTTAAGTTATAAAGTGTACTATAGAGTGCCATATAATTTGATAAATATAAAGAATTATGTACACAAAACTGCAAATACAGTATAAGTAATTTCCCTGAGGAAACTGGTGACATAATAATCCTCAAGAACTGAGCTCAAATGATTTGTTAATGTCACAAGTACCCCCAAATGGAATTACAGTTTCTTATGTACACTACAAGTTTATGTAATTTTTATAAAATAAAAGAAATCATTCTTTCTGATCAACACTACTTGTTTAAAAATAAATGTAAGCAATATTTTCTCCTTGCCATTCCCTCAAACTACTCTCCCTTCTCTTCTCCAGCTGACTTTTGCCACTTTCTCATTCCACTGTATTTTTTGCTTCTTTCCCCCTATTCTTTATCTATACTTCTCACTACTCTCCAGCAAATTCTATTTTCAATCAAATACATGTTTTACTCTTTCAAAGACAAAAAAACTAAAATATATTTGAGGTACTGGAACGTGTTTGGAGAAGTCAGCATGGTGGAGGGAAGGAATACCATCCAAAGGGACATTGACAGGCTGGAGAGGTGGGCCACTGCCAACTTCATGGAGTTCAACAAGGCCAAGTGCAAGGTCTGCACCTGGGTCGGGGCAATTCCAAGCACAAATACAGGCTGGGCTACAGAATGGATAGAAAGAAGCCTTGAGGAGAAGGACTTGGGGGTACTGGTGGACAAAAAGCTGAACATGAGCCGGCAGTGTGCGCTGGCAGCCCAGAAAGCCAACCTTATCCTTGGCTTTATACAGATAAGTGTCGCCAGCAGGTCGAGTGAGGTTATTCTGCCCCTGTTCCCTGCTCTGGTGAGACCCCACCTGGAGTACTGTGTCCAGCTGTGGGGCCCTCAACATCAGAAGGATATAGACAGGTTGGAGCAAATCTAGAGGAGGGCCACGAAGATTATCAGAGGGTTCGAGCACCTTTCCTATGATGAAAGGCTGAGAGAACTGGGCTTGTTCATCCTGGAGAAGAGAAGGCTCCAGGGAGACCTTATAGCAGCCTTCCAGCACCTGAAGGGGCCTACAGGAAGCTGAGGGGGCACTTTTTACTGGGGCCTGAGGTGACAGAACAAGGGTTAACAGCTTTAAGTTGAAAGAGGGTAGATATAGATGAGATACCAGGAAAAAGTTCTTCACAGACTATGTGATGAGGCACTGGAACAGGTTGCCCAGAGAAGCTGTGGATGCCCCATCCCTGGAAGTGTTCAAGGCCAGGCTGGATGGGCCTTTGAGCAACCTCGTCTAATGAAAGGTGTCCCTGTCCATGACAGGAGGGTTGAAAACACATGATCTTTAAGGTCCTTTCCAACCCAAATTGTGGTATGATTCCAAGAACAGCAGAAAGTGGACAGGTTTATGTGTTCTACCTAAGTAGTGTCCCCTACGCCAGCCATCAGAGACAGAAAGTTGGGGTGGATGTTTTCTTTGTTTGATACAGGCTTGGATGAGCAGGACATGATTTATATTTCTGTGCAGGGTTTTGAAGCAACTTTCCTCATTTTATCAATATACAGACCAATATGAAAAGCAACTTAAAATATGATAAATCTCTACCATTCCCTCTTAATCAAATCTGGTAAAAAAGTGAAATCATGGCCATTATCTAAGTGAATTCTATTTTTTCCTTTCAGTGTAGATAAGTAAGATTTACCATAACAATTACAAACAGTGGCAGGTAAAGTCAAGCTGAGTGGAAGTAGTCATATACTGGAGGTTGTCTGCTGCAGACAGAGTATTCGAAAACCATGTAATGAGGAACACTGAGCTCTGACTGAAGATTTTTGTTATGCTCAGTTGCAAACCTCAACCTGCCTTGGAATGCTACACAATTTTAGTTGTTAGTAAGGCAGTTCATCTTGGACAAAAGGTAGTTATTTTTTTGAATTATTTTGAGAGATCTCTAACTAGTACCTTTTTTCAGGACATATTAAGATGCATTCCCAGAATGAAAAATTAAATTTTGAATTATTATTGACCAATAAAATATTTTTAAGATCTGAAGAATCTGGGATTCTATAATGGGATATGGTAACCAAATATCTGTTCATGCAACATCAGACCCTTTAAAATATTTCTGGAATCTATAAGACATTGAAGAAGGCTAGTGCAACAAATCAAAGAGATAGTGAGTGCAGTAATTACTTTGTTATTCTCAATAATCAAAATCAGAATTGTTCTGGAACCTTTTTAGTAGTAGAAGTTATGATAATTTACATTTTATTTAACCTACATGGTATACTAAATGATACATTCAAGAACTTAAAAGAAAAGTAATAAATTGTGCTTGTAAATCTCCAAGCACACACAATTTTGTACCATATTTTAAAAGAAGGCATTTATTTGAAAATATAATACTTAATAGGGAATTTTTTTTATTCTTTTAATATTAGGAAGTAGTGCAATATATTTCTTCAGAAAGCTAACTACATAGACAACATGTTTTTCTTTAGCTGTTTTTCAGCCCATTTGTTCAAAATAATACAGCCCTAAAACTACAAATATTTTCAGTAACTGCAAAACCAAGCATCAAAGGACAAATCATGTCTATGATATAAAACTCAAATGTTTCCCAACTAATGTATCATTTATTTTTGAGCAAATAATTGCAAGTGGTATGCACTGTATGTTTACTGGTAATTTTGACATATTTGAGGACTGTTAATTTAGAAAACTAAGAAATGGACTGAAATAAAATCATGAATCCAAAAAAATAAGTCTAAAGTTAACATCTCTGAGCAAATATATGGTACCTTGAGAAAAAGACCTAAGAAATTGCTTTCAACTTAATTTTTCTTTTTTT
>NW_010254656.1:0-1552 GCF_000690775.1 Eurypyga helias | reverse complement strand
CCCCCAAATAATAGCAAGAAAGCATGGATTTTTTAATTCCTTTTTTTTTCTTTCCTTCTTTTGTCCTAATGTAATTTACTTGAATGATAATTCAGAAAATATTAATTAAAAAAATCAACAAACACAACACCAAGGTTTACAGCAAAACAGGTTCCCTGAAATTAATTTATTAGCAAACAGAATCACATTTATTTATCCATTTATTTTTTCAATTATTCTAGATTAAGGTGGTGCAAATACCAGGAACCATGTACATTTTTTGTGAGAAAATAGTATCTTTTTAACTTTGAAACTAATGTAGTTATTCCAAATAACTTAATGGCCCAGTGCAGTCTCAAAAAATTATGGGTTTTTTTAGTGTTTATCTGTTCTGATCTGCTAGAAACCTTTTTCCTGCATTGCTGGCACTTAGAAATTCTTACTGGAGCTATGACTAGAAGCAGTGCAGCTAAATGCTACGGGTTTTTGTTTCTTCTCAGTCAGTTATTTAGAATATGAGAAGGAATTTTTCATCTTCTACTTCTATTTCATTCATACAGCCATTATATATGGGTATAAATGTATGCAGGTAAATGGGAGGAGTTCATTTAATATCACATAAATATCTATATGACTGTTCTGTCAAAGTTAGTTAAATGATGGTATTTGTCATTTATGGGACTTATAGGTACAAACTACTGAGGCACCAGTAGACATAAAGCAAAAAAGGTTTTTGAAAGAAAAAAAAAATTTAAACTTCTCCTTTTAGAGAATAAAATTTTTAAAAAATAAAAATGAAAGCATATTCTCATATTTATCTTTTCTTGCTAGATTTCTTCAAACTGGGGTAGGTGGAAAGCAGAATAATAAATTGCTCTGGAATCAAATGCATGAGTATTTTCTTTCCTCTTTTTTTTTTTTAATGAAATTCACCAGGGAGTATCTTCTTCAAAATTCAATTCATCTTCTTGAGTGCTAGTGTTTGCTTTGGGAGCTCTACATTATTGGATTGTATGGTATATGTTTGGAGCTATATATCTTTCTTTCTCTCCTGTGTATTCATATCTGAACGGACTGTACATGAACTATTCTACCTAAAGGCACATATAACATTCACCTCAACTGGTCTTCTAAATGAATGTCAGAGTGAAAGAATGTGATGTGATTCAGGGATGCACAGACCTAAGAACACCTTTTTTTTTTTTTTTAAACCTGTTAGCTGTTTCAAACAGAGCTACAAAGACCATCTTGAAGAAGAAAAAATTAGGTCTTCGTAATATGAAAGAATTTTATTTTTAGGTTAGTACTTGAATATTATCCTAACAAATAAGGAATAAGGTCAGATGTAAAGGACTTAGTTTAATGAAACTACAGTTTTATTAATGTAACACATTTGGGAAATTATTTTCTAAGATTCAGCTGATTTTGTCATCTAATCACCTGGCAATGTGGTGACATCAGCTGTCTTAACTTCACCACTGGTCTCTGCCCTAAGACTTGTAGCTATCCATTCTCCCTTTAAACCAGCAAATAAGAAGGGGAGAGATTGTTTTTCATAGAATCATAGAATCAC
>NW_010254655.1:4553-5498 GCF_000690775.1 Eurypyga helias | reverse complement strand
GGCAGAAAAATAAATCCAAAAATCCCGAGAGAAAAAAAAAAAACAAACAGAGAAAGAAACACACACACCCCCCAATCAGCCCGGGAGCCGAGGGCAGGGAAAGGGAAAAAAAAATCTTTCAAATCTCTACTCCTAGATCAGTCTGCTTGACAGAAGGCGCTACTTCTGAGCAAAGCACCCGCCACAGGTCCGAAAGCTGCCCTCCTGGTTGGCACGCCCCCTCCAGCTGACCCTGCCACACCTTCTGGGTTGTGCTCATGCTGCAAACATCCCCCTCCCCACTGCTGCCCTGCCAGTTCGCAGTGCCACTGGTCCTGGGGTGACACCAACCACTCAGCTTGATATATTGTGGAGTGAAACAAAATATTATAAACTGGTGCCTAAGACTAGGACAGTAGACTAAGGGAATGATAGCTGTGTATGTTGGGGTGGGAAAGGGGGAGCTGGTTAATGTGAATTTATGGGTAGTGTGGGACTTGAGCATGACATAAATGGTATGAAATAAGGGGTGGATAATGTGCTGGGTTTAGTCAGGAAAGAGTTAACTCTTTTCCGTGGCTGCTAGGAAGCTGTGTTCCTGGATTTCCGCTGAGAAAAGTACTGATAAGGCCTTAGCTGGCACTGGTGAATGCCTGCACCAAATTTAAGGTTTTACAGCTTCTGATACTGCAGCTGTGTTCCCAGCTCTCTTTTGCTACAGGCCCTGTAGGGGACGCACATTTCAGACAGCGAACCCAAACTGGCCCAGGAAGTATTTCATTCCATAGTATGTCATGCTCGGAACATAGGTGGGGTGTGGGTCCAGCAGCTATTACTCTTTTTCTCTTTTACTCTTCCTTACACTTGCTAACATTCTATATAACTCCTTTTTTAGCTGCTTTGCTAACTTTTTTGGTGGCTCGTTCAGGAGTGAGTTGGTAGATTTGTTAGTTTTCTTGGTCGTGA
>NW_010254655.1:0-4451 GCF_000690775.1 Eurypyga helias | reverse complement strand
GGGTGGTGAGCTATTGTATCCTATGTTTTATTTTCTATAATTGTAACTACTTATTAGTAGTAGTATTTGTATATATTCGTTTAGAGTCAATTAGTAAAGAGTTCTTATCTCAATTTTACAATCTTCCTTGTCTTTTTCCTTTGATTCTTCCCTTCTGCTGGAGGAGGAGAGGGGGAATTTGTAAGAGCAACTTTGTGGTATTTTGCTAGCCTGAGTTAAACCCCAACAGAAGGCTATTTTTACATGGATCAAGTATATCAGTAAGAACATGAGTTTGCTAATTCTCTTTGGGGCAGACTTTTTTCACAAAAAGTGAGCGTAATTTAAACTGTATTTTGTTTTCACAGATGTGGCCCTTGTTTAAGGATAGCCCCAGCTTTCAATGCTCTGAGTAACAAATATCCCCAGGCAACATTTTTGGAAGTAGATGTGCATCAGTGCCAGGTTGGTATTTAAAAACATATTTTCAGTTTTAAGAGAGAGAGTAGATAATGTAGCAAATGGGAAACTTGGAGAAAAACTGTTCAGAGAGTATACTATGTAGTATTCTGTAACTATCAACATGTTTGATGAATCATAAATAGCTGTATAGCAAAATTCTCCGAAATTAGGCTATTTACAAAGAGGGGAACAGGCACTACTTTTATTTAGAAAAGTATTCTTGCAGTTACCACTGTGATATCTTTCATTTAAGCAGTGGACAGACAGTTTGAGCTGCTTGTAACTGTTTAGATAATACTGTTAAATGTAGAAGATAGCACCAATATGAATTAAAGAGAGTCTTTCCAAACAAATAGTGGCATAATTATTGAGCAAAATGAAAAATGCAATAAACTGATCTGATTAGCAGGACTAGATTCCTCTCAAGTTCTACTCAACTGTTTTTAACAGATGACAGTGTTGCAGATGAGCTCTTGAGTGACTTGAGTGTCATTAACAAAAATTGACAATGGTATGTTGAAAGGAAGTCTTGAATTACTACAAAATTTTATGGAGAGAGATGAATATAGAAGTGGTACCAATGTTTGCAAATTACACTACATTATGGGAAGTTTTGGAAAATCTGCTATGGGTGTGTAACAGGTACGAGTACAGGTAGAAATCAAATGGAATTCACCTTCTACTGCAGCAGGCTGTAATTCCCAAGTGTGCATGAATGTGGCTTGGGAGGGGGAAGGAATGCAGGTGTAAAGAAAGCTGGTAAAATACAAGTGTTAAATTAAGCTGTCCTCCACTTCTGAGAGCATGTGAGTAATACTATTTTTGTGATGTATTGACAATGTGAAGTCCATTTAAAGAATGCTCAAATCTATAAAGGCTTAGGAGGATCTGAAGAATTTAAATGCATTTAAAATTGATTTTATAATTGAGAAAATATTTTTTAAAATTAATTTAAACAGTTAAAGCTGTTTATAAAGTAAAAAATATTGTTTGGGCTGATGTAGCTTGATTAATATCTGGTATGTGCATTCATACCTAGGCAAAGCAAGCTAAATTTTTTGGTAATACTATTTGTTAGCTAACACTTGTAACTAATTTCTGCTTTCTAGGGTACAGCTGCTACTAATAATATATCAGCAACACCGACATTTCTGTTTTTCCGAAACAAAGTGCATATTGACGAATATCAAGGAGCAGATGCTGTAGGTTTAGAAGAAAAAATTAAACAGCACCTGGTGAATGATCCTGGAAACAGTGAAGACACAGATATCCCAAAAGGATATGTATGCATCTCTTAAGATAATTGTTTTTTTTGATGTTTGCATAACTTGAATATTAAAAAAATCTGTTGCTTTCTAAACATACTCTAAGACAACACTACTTTAGACAAAACTGCAAGTTCCCTATGGTTTTGAGAAGATGGCTTGTCTGGGTTTCCTTTTTCAGCCACACGAATTAACATGACATGTACATATTTAGTGAATACGGTTTTAGAGGTGTTAAATGTTTTAAGAAAAACCTCCATAGCCCTTAGTATTAAATTAATGAATTAAATGTTTTATGATGAACTTCTAGCTGCAGCTGCTTATTCTGCTGCTTTCTTCTCAGACATCCTAATCTGTCTTCCCAAAGTGTTTGTTTTTGAAAGTGGGAAAATATCTATGGGACAAGACATTATTAGACACGGCTCTCAAAAATGTTGAAAAGCTGCTCTAGTTGTTCCTTTCTCTTATTTATGTGGTGATAGGTTCATTTGGGGTTTTCCTTCTTCCTTCTTGCTCCCTATCCTTTCTTTAATCCTCTTTATTTAATCTCTTTAAAAAAAAAAAAAAAAATATTCTTTGCCAAAAGAATAAATCTCTATAACAGTTCAGCTCCATTTTCATCTACAGCAGCTTGCCCAGAAAATAGGATGCCTTTGGGAGGGGATTGTTAGATAAACAAGATACCTCATGATGTATTTTTTTTGCAAACAGCAATTAGGCAAAAGTGGATGGTGCTACAAAGTCTTCTCTTTAGGTTTGTTCTTGCCTCTAAAAGAATGACAAGGATATACCAAGTAAAAAAATATGTCACAGTAATACTTGGAAAAGATTTTGTGCCTGGTCTGAGTGAATGTTTCTAAATATATGTTCTCAGACTGAATGGTTTTTAAACCTTGCATCAAAGTCTCTCATAACTAAATTTTGACTATAATATTTACTTCTGAAGAATTTTAAAATTGCTATACATGAACAGATTTTTTATTATCATTGCATGATTGCAATAATTCCTCTTCCCAATCGTATCCTGGGCTGTATCAGAAGTGTGGCCAGCAGGTGGAGAGAGGTGATTCTCCCTCTCTACTCTGCTCTCCTGAGACCCCACCTGGAGTACTGCATCCAGCTGTGGAGCCCTCAACATCAGAAGGATACTGACCAGTTGGTGTGAGTTCAGAGGAGGGCCATGAAGATGATCAGAGGGCTGGAGCACCTCTCCTATGGGGACAGGCTGCAAGAATTGGGCTTGTTCAGCCTGGAGAAGAGAAGGCTCCGGGGAGGCCTCATTGCAGCCTTCCAGTACCTGAAGGGGGCCTACAAGGAAGCTGGGGGGGACTTTTTACAAGAGCCTGTAATGATAGGACAAGGGGGAACAGGTACAAATTGAAATCAGGGAGGTTTAGATTAGATATCAGGAAGAAGTTCTTCATGGAGAGTGTGGTGAGGCACTGGAACAGGTTGCCCAGAGACGCTGTGGATGCCCCATCCCTGGATGTCTTCAAGGCCAGGCTGGATGTGGCTTTGAGCAACCTGGTCTAGTGGAAGGTGTCCCTGGCCGTGGCAGGGGGGTTGGAACTAGATGATCTTTAAGGTCCCTTCCAACCCAAATCATTCTGTGATTTGCCCAGGTCTTCTAGATAAATCCAAACTTTGTAGGGATACTTGAATTTTTGCCCAAAACTTCCACACAGGAATAATTTGCTCAGAAACACTGGTGCTCTCAGGAAATTCTTGTTGCCGTGTTCTGTGCGTTTTCATGTTCCCTCAAGGCAATTTTGTGTTGTGAATTGTAAGCCTGTCTGACAGCTGTATTAACGAACACATGGAAATGAGAACTCATGACAAAACACTTTCCTGGAACTGTTGTCTTGGGTGATATTCTCCAAGCAATCCTTGGTGCAATATTAGTCCTTAAATGAGGTTGTCTATTATTCTACTAAAAGTATAAAGTTATGTGGTGTATTGCATTTCACCTATATCATATGACACAGTTCAGTACTTAGCTAATTGCTGTAGTGTGCATGTTACTTTGCATTTGCTAATCTAATATGTTAAATTTAGCTGTGGTGAGTATCTATAGAACCCCAAATTATCTTGTCAAACACTTAACCAGGTTTTTTTGGAGGGTCAGTTTTTTAAATTCATAGCTAGCTATATCCGATCAGGCAAATATAAGCACGGTGCATATTCAGCTGACTAATTCCCATTTAAATAAATAGCAAGGGCACAGATCCCTTGAATTTATAGCAGTTCAGCTATTTGCTAACTTGTTCTATGGCATGTGTTGCGCTTTGCTTTATATTTGAATGCTTACATTTATAATTATTGGTGAAATTCTCTGTGGAACTACTGCAATGTCAAAAGGCAAAGACTCAGCTTTGGAGCCCAAAACACACTGAGGATCATTCAAGTAGCACGTTCAGGCCTGCGTAGTTAGATTGGTTTTGAGATGAACGCACCAGCTTCTATTAAAAGTTCATTGTGTAGGAGGTGGTGTCTTACCTACGAAATGAGTCCTGAGTATGTTCAGGGCTGCATGAGCCAAGCAGGAATTCCATTTGACCTGTAAGTGTTGGGCTGAAATGCAACTTTGGGATATGCTTGTCACAAACCAGACCTCTGTCAGCTCCAGGAAAGCATCCTCATCTTCTTGTATAGCTGTGTGTTCCTTCTCTTTTCTTCCCTTGTATCTACTGAGCACAAGTTGTATCTACTGAGCTAAACTTTCAACATGAGGAAACCCTTCTTCAC
>NW_010254654.1:8456-28097 GCF_000690775.1 Eurypyga helias | reverse complement strand
GGGCTCCGCTGTAGCTGCATGAAGTGTGGATTTAGGGTTGGTTTTCCGTATTTAACTTTCCTACGTGGTTATTACTACAGTGCTTGCAGTGCCCAGGTACCCACAGACTCTGAATAACCACAGCGAGGGAGTTATCAGCGATGTTTAATATTGTAATTCTGAAACACTGAGGCAGAAGGACGGAAAGAGAAACCTGCAGGCTCAGTCCTGGGGGTTTATGCTGCTTTGCCCTATTCTTTGCTTTTTACGCCACTGAACACATCTGGGAGAGCTTGGAGGAATCAGTCAAGCTCCCACAAGAATTTCCTTGGTTGCACTGTCTTTTGCTTGAGTTTTCCCCATCTTTCTTTCTGGATTTTACCGTACATGTTGCCACGATGTTCTGGAGTGGGTCGTACTGAGGAGGGGTGGTCTTAGGACAGCGAAACTTCTCGCGGATTGTATAATCTCCTTTTGTTGTCGCAACGAATCCATCCGCAGTCAGAACAATTCTGTTAGCGGTTGTGTAGATGCACTGTGTAGCCAGCAAGGCACCTGTGGAAACCAAGCTGGGAATAAAGCTTTTACTGGGCAGCAGGACTGGACTTAAAACATGTCACTTCCCTCAAATGGTCCCTTGTCACCTGACAGTACAACGGTCATGTGAAGAGCAAGGAGGAGAGAGGAAAAAATAAGCCGTGTTGCTTGTTTCTTCTTACAGCATTACAGAGGGTTTGCATAGTAGAAACTACAGAGACCTGTTGTGGTGTTTCTTTGCCCATAAACTCGCTGCTGATACTTGGACCCAGACTATTTTTCTCTAGTATGCGCTGGAATACTCCAACTGTAGGGACTGCGATCGCAGCTTCCAGTCACAATGCTAACACGCTGCCTGTGGATCCGGTGTTCTAGCCTCTGTTCTGATACTCGCACAAACTGTTGTTGCGTGGCACGTTTCCCTCCTTACAACAAGAAGGATACTACAAGCCTATTTAACACAGGAAAGAGTACGGACTTTCCTGTAGTTGCTGGCATTTCCCAATTACTCACCGCTTGCAACATCCCAGACTGTAATGGACTGATCCAGCGATGCAGTGTACAAGTACTTAGCATCTTTTGAGAAGCAAGCACAGCAGATGCCTTTCAGGAGAAATGCAGGCTGAAAATGGATGGTTAGGATTAGATGGTTATGCTGGTAAATACAGGTGAAGATGCCTTAGAGTATTCAGTGGTTATTCAGAGCTTGCGAATAGAGGTGATCGGTTAAGATTTTTACAGGAGTGATCCTGGAAGGAGGATGGGAGGTATCACAAAGCCCCTAGCTTGTGTAGCACTGTACAGGAAAGGGAGCCTGGTATTCCTTCTATGGAAAGGAGTAGCTCAGATGTGTCCATGGTGTATTGTCAGGTGAAAGTAACAGCATGAGTCCAACCTCCTTCATCACTTTTTTTTTTTTTTTTTCCCCCTACTGGATTCTCCTGAGCTGGCCCAATTTGCCCCTTCTGTTGCTACTGTTAACTTGGGAAGCCTTGTTCTCTTCACTGGTGCATGCCATCTACCTTACACTGGCTAAATGAGCACTGATAAGCTGTGGGTAAATAACTCCTGTGACGTATGCTTAGCGTCAGTGGTGTTAACAGCGCTCATTCCCTTAGCACTGACACCTCAGTAGGGTATCTAGATGTAAGGCTGCTTTAAAATCAGACCTACATGCTGAGTATTGCTTGCTGCCTCAGTCTGAACAGCTATGTACAGGATTTGGGTGTTCTGGGAAGAGCTGGGAATCCTGTTGGATCCTCCCTGGCCGCTCAGGGCAGTAATCGCCTATTGACACTGTCCTACCGCTGTATTTTTTTCCTGCTGACAGAACTCCAAGTCCCAGAGACGCTGCAGGGAATCTTCACACCCACTGACTGCCCACTGCTCTCCATGGCTGCTTTCCAAACAGGAGATCCGGCTTCTGTGACCTTCCAAAGGAAACACTTGGGCCCGAGGGCAGTCATAAAGGAGTAAGTCCCCATTAGTCGTGCCACAGAGGAC
This sequence comes from Eurypyga helias, assembly GCF_000690775.1. Lineage (NCBI taxonomy): Eukaryota > Metazoa > Chordata > Aves > Eurypygiformes > Eurypygidae > Eurypyga > Eurypyga helias. Next base: position 26,078 of record NW_010254654.1, on the reverse strand, counting down.
TCTGTAGTCTGCAAGGACGGCCGCTTTGGAAATCAGACAGCCAGGGATTGGAGTTTTAAAGGTGTAGGTGGGCTTGTTGATCACTGGGCATGGATCTGCAGGGATAACGTCCAGCACAAGGACGAAATCATCGTAGGCTATGGCAAGCTGCTCTTCCTGCTTGATGACTGGTTTCTGTGACTCTGGAGGTGGGATGCATGCTACGTCCTGCCTGGAGTTCAGTGGGAAGACAAGGACTGTTCCAGATACAAGCCCTGTGAAAAGGAGCTGGTTTTGCTCAGCTATTTCCAGGCATCGCACTTGGGCAGAGGTGTCCAGTGGGTCACACACTTCACCTGTAAACCAGAAGGAAATCAGGAAGACTGGTTTTACTCCAGCTGCACCCAAATGCCCTCCCTCAGATGGGGCTCATGATTGGCTTCATTCTTGTGAATAATTTGCATATTATTCATATTTCCACTTTCCTCATGTCATAATAATAAGCTATTCTGGACAAAAACGTTGGAGAGGAGATTAAAATGCTCTCTGAAACAAACTTTCCTAAATCTCACGCTTAGAAAGAGCAGAAGGGAGCAGCCTGTCCTTGTCACAGCCGCAGAAAGCTAACTCTGCCTTTGCTGCCTCTCCGAGTGGGTTGGTTCCTCTCCCACCCCACACGCAGGCTGAATTTAACGCCGTGTTTCCGAGGTGCAGTTTACCTCCCGTGGCCTTCCAGATGATAACTTTATCTCTGTTTCCAGGTTGGGTAAAACAGACGTCGTTCCCGCCATGGGACAGGGCAGCACAGCCGGTATTTGAGACGGGTGCCAAGGGTTTTTGTCCGTGTTTGTGAGTGAGGTTCCACACCCCTAGGTGGGGTGTGCAGTGAGAGGCAGAAACCAAAGCGCAGCTGCAGAGAGCCAAGAGTGTTACTGGTGCTCCCATGCCATCCAGTGTCAGTCAGCAACCCCTGGTCTGCCAAACTCCACACCTCGGAAAGGTTGGGGAGGGGGGAGAAGTCATCAGTGCCAGAGCTGCTTTTCCTCAGTCCTGTTTAAGAGGTAAAACAATACACCTTAACTAACTTATCCAGAAACATAAGTAAAGCCAAAGGATAACATCCTAACACTGGAAGGCAAAACATTGCTTTTACTGCAAACAAATGCTTGAAGCACCTGGAGCCGTTCAGCCCACTTGCTTCCTTTCCTCTGAAAGATCTCTAATTAATCCTGCACGTTCTGGACTGTACCAGCTGTTTACCTCTTTCTTTGGCAAGAGCTGGTGCTCCAGATGTGTATTCCATCTGCCTCCCGCTCACAGATGGGTAACAAGGCAGTTTTAGGAGTTTGAATTAAAAAAATTTAGACATGAAATTGTATTCCAGGCCCCAGGCAGACACTGGCTTGGGGCTGGCCCTCTGAATTGATAAAGTGTTCTCCATCCTGTGTCAGGAATAAAAGGAGAACAGGAAGGCTTAAAGCAATGAAGAGAAGGGTCAGTGGTCATCACTTCTAGGAGTGTGGCAGTACTAGAACTGCAAATCCAACCCCCAGGCAGGTTGCTGGGGATCAAGATGACCTCCTTATTGGATTGGCGCCGTATTCTGTAAGCTGCATTGTGAGAGATGCTGTGGATTGGGAAGCTGCCCAGCCTTCCCTCCTACCTGGATAGATGCAGCCTGAGAACCAGTAACAATAATGCTGTTGCCAGCAGAGATAACAGCCGTAAGAACCACTCCTTCATGTTCCAAGTCTGCTGCTAGGAACCTGTGGAATCCCTTGGAGTCTGCCAGCTACACTCGCACGTACTCCTCAAAGCCTAAAATAATAAAATTTTAGTTGCTGATATATTGAGCTGGGAAAGTCTCTAATCCCCTTCACAGCATGTCCTTGTGCATACAGTTTAACTCCTGTATTTCTTTAAAGGTAAGCCCAAAGAGTAGCTTAGAAACCATAAAAAATAATCATGCTGGCTTGAGTGATTTTCACTACTTACATCTCACTTATTCCCTTGAGAAAGGGCTCCTGGGACTCAGGCAATGCTCTGCCTTTCACAGAGGGAATTTCACCCAATCTTTGTACAGCAGTTACTTAAGTAACTGCTTAAGTAACAATCTTAAGTACAGCAGTTGACTAAGGCCAGGCTAATGGGAAATTCCACACGCTAGCCCCTTTTAAAGGCCACTTGGCATGTGGGAGAGCAGCTATTAGCAACGCTTTCCTAAGGAATGGGTGCTGTTGAACCTGCAGCAAGAACGGACTCGTCTTCTAATGCCACCACAAAGCAAACCCTTCCAGGAAGCTTCTCTAGCAGACTGTTTCCATCAGGAGAGATCTGCACAAAAATAAGGCAAGAGTAAGACATGAAGCTGGGGTGGCTGAGCTGCCTCTCAGGTGAGGGCAAGAGGATGGATTAGTGCAATTAGTTTGGCCGCATGGCTTTGGGCAGAGCTATGAGGTGCAGCAGGATAGAAAGTGTCTTGGTTGTCCATTTGGGAACAAGGATATGGAAGTGTGAGGAGGATGCTCTGCCCAGCATGGAGGAGGAAGCCCAGCTGGTTACTAGATCTGTTGTCTGGCTCAGTAAACCTCTGGATATTATAAGAAATACTATAAGGAAGTTGAACAGAGATGTGTACCATGGCTAGAGATCCCCTGCTAAATCCCACTATCATCTCCCTTTCCTTCTGGATCAGAACGCTGGAAGCTGGTGTTTCTTCCTGTAGCCCGGGTAGCTGACATTTGGATCTCAGCTTGCCGGTGTTGCTGTTCCACAGCCTCAGCGTGCCTCCTTCAGACACAGTCATAATCACCAGCCTTGGGCTGAATACTGCAGAACACATCCACGCATCGCATGCCTCTCCAGAGATCTGGAAGATGAGTTCTGCTCTCTCCAGGCGCCAAGCATGGATCTAGGAAAGAGGTGGCAAAGAGATAGGTGTAGCGGGGTCTAAGGTAGCTTTTCTGTCTACAGCCTTCATGGTTGTGGCTCTAACTTCTGAAGTTCTTGTTCCTTCAGCACGCTTTACGTTAAAGAGTGGCCATACCTTCGTATCTGAGGAAGAATATACAATCATGTGCCCCTCATCCACATGAAGGTGATGTGAGGGGTCTTCTTCGATGTCCGTGTCCTGGATAATAAACCTTGCTCTGCCAGAAATCAAATTCCAGATGCGCAGACTGTGATCCATGGAGGCTGAAACAGCACAGGTTCCTTTTCCAAACACTTTCACACACCTCACCTCAGCTATGAAATAAAACAAGGGTTCACAGAATGAAGGGTTGTCAGCGCTTTCAGCAGTTGGGAGAATGCTGGCAGCTGGGAGGTGTCTGTGTGCCTGCGGCGCAAGGATGGCCAGGCTGTCCGAGCTCTTCTCAGATATTAAAACAAGCTCTCCAGCCCTGAAAAGTGGAGAAGGCTCACCAGAGTGCCCAGGGAGGGCATGCAGCATCTCTAAAACTTCCATATTCCAGACAAGCATTGAGCCATCCTGGGAACCTGCCACCAGCAGCCGGTAATCGGAACTAAGTGCCATCGCTGTGATGCCTGCTGTGATACAGAGAGAGGAGAGGCTGTTCTTGATACCGCAGGCAGAAAGGAGACATTTTAAGATTGTTAATACGCTGTGTTTCCCCGACTGGAAACCCCCCTGTACTGTCTGAACCCCGCAGTCTGTGCCAAGAGCAAGATTAGGTTCCCTCAGACATATCTAGGTCAGTGTGTGCTTTTGTTGTCCTGACGACAAAGTGACCCACTTTGTCCTCGTGTTGCAGCGATTGCGACTGGGACTGGTGCACGACTGAGCCCAAAGGCAAATGGACTTTTATCCCGCCTTTGTGGAAGCTCACAGGCAAAACTGTATTTCTACAGAAACAGCTGTTCTCTCCTTCTTGCTCTGTTTATTTATGCTGTTTCTTGGATCTCGCTCATAACAGATGGATAATTAGGTGTATTCTCGGGCTGTATCTGTCACCAGGACTAACCCTACCTTTGAGGAATCCGGTGAGTGTTGTGTGTAGGGTCCCACTGGCTGGCTGGAGAAATCCGCACAGTGGAATGAGAACGGGATAGGGACAGGCACCACACCAGCTTCGACACTGCTGGCACAGCTTCCCGATGACCTCCGGGTAAGAAGGCACGAAACCAAGAAGCCTGGCCAGCACTTCTGTGTATATTATACTGGCTCCTAAGAGAGCAGAGACAAGAAAGCGTTTTAGAACACGACTGGTGGGCCTGTGAGCGCTGCCACAGTTGTGTTTTCTGTGACGTACCGTATTTAATGAACTGGGCAGGCCTTGTCTGGCCAGGCACTCGAATAATGTAGGGAAGGCGATGGTGTAAAACATGGGCAAATGTAATGGTGTGGCAGGATTTTTCCCTTGAGGGGGAGGAGTGGGAATTCTGAGAAGAGAAAGGAGCAGCACTGTGTGGCCTCTCATCTAGTTTGTTTTAAAGCTGCGAGGGCATCCAGGTCACTAAAAGGTGCTTCTGCTGAATGTGGGGCAACAGGCGCTGTGGTTATGGTAAACGGCTCTAACCTGTTGGCAACCTCAGCTTCCATGGAATGGGGCCTTTATGAGTCTTTTGATGATCCCAGAACAGGTAATTTTGTCACTGGTTGTAATTCCTCAGAAAAGTACTTGGAAAGGAAAATTTCACTTCTCTCCCTGGGTCGCTCTCTGACACGGCCGTTACCTTCAGGGCAGCGTACGCTGCTGACTGCTGGCTTCAGGAGGAGAAGCGTGTCCTGCACGAGGCGCAGCTCTGGACAGCCGATACCTTCGGCACACACGGCAAAGTCATCAACCACGCTCTCTGTTCCAGAGGCAATTATTTTACAGCTGATCCAGTTCATATTCCCTGCAGAACGAAATGCTGTTAGAGCAGAGAACATCAGCCCTGAGAATGCACAGTTACTCTGACAAGACTGAAATAAAAAATGCTTGTTTTGGGTGAGGAAGAGGAGAGAAGGATCAACAGCCGCCAGCAGAGGAACTGGGACTCATTGCTGAGGAAGTGGAGAGCTGCCGTTGCTCCGATTCAGTCTTTAGCCTCTTAAATGCTCTCTGTATTTTTTTTAATGCAGTTTTTATGTTTCATTCTCATCTTTGGGAGGATCTAGATGATTCCTTTTAGCTACTAAAGGAGTGTGGTGATAATTTGAGGATAACAGTTCATAAAAGTTTGCCTATTTCTCTTTTTCAAGTTCTCTTCTCACAGCGGGTAGCGATGCTGTGCAGAAAGGGGGTGATTCTTACCTGTGGCTGTAGGCATGAACCTCTGCAGAGCACTGTATACCCCTTCTCGCCCGGTCCTTACCCAGCACATCCTGCTTCAGCTCCTCAATTCGTCCAGCATTAAGTAAATGAAATGGCAATTCACTCAACGTCCTCAGGTTTGCAACAGAGTCAGAGAAACAGAGTGGCTGAGGAGCTACCTGAGAGTAACCAGAACGGTGGATTTGAGACATGGCTTGGGGATTAATGTGTTTGCTTTCACAACTTCAGCGCTAGGTGGTATCTTGTGGTATGCCGGACAGCACTTCCACGATTTTCATTGTTTTCCTTGTTGTGGTTTAATCCCAGCCAGCAACAAAGCACCACACAGCCGCTCACTCACCTCCCCCTTCCTGCAGCGGAGGAGGAGAATCAGAGCAAAAGACAAGGAAAGTCATGGGCTGAGATCAAAACAACTTAATAATTGAATATGAATAAAATAGTGATACTAATAATACTAAAAATACTAACAATACTAGTAATAATATGTAATGAGAATAATGGAAAGTAAAATAAATGGTACAATTGCTCACCACCTGCTGACTGATACCCAGCCAGGTCTTGAGTAGCAGGAGCCCAAGAGAGATCGCAGCAGGGTCAGAGTGAGTCCCAGGAGCGAGAGCACAAACGAGAAAAGCAACTAACCAGTGACATGGCGCCCCCCCCAACTTATATACTGAGCATGAAATGTCCCTTTGGTCAGTTTGGGTCAGCTGTTTGGGCTGTGTCCCCTCCCAGCTTCTTGTGAAGGAAAAGTTGGGAACACAGGGGCAGCATCAGAAACTGGAAAAGTCCCTGAATTGGTACAAACGCTCCTCAGCAACAACTTAACCCAGCAGTGTAATCAATACTCAGCGCAAATGCAGAACACAGCCTCATGCTGTGAAGAAAACAAACTGTCCCGACTAAACGCAGCACATCCTGTTAGCTGGAAATGTTTTTCATGACTCTAAATTTCTCTTGCTACAGTCTGAGGCAATCTAATCTGTATTTTGCATACATGAATAATAAATTCCTTCCTTTCTTGTTGCCTTTTACATATATGAAGACTATATAACAGTGTTTGTAAAATGACTGTAGATCTCCTGGGTTCAAGATACCTGTTTAAAAAAAACCCCTATCTATATAGTTTTGACATTGCTGAAAGCACTGAATAGTGTCACTGACTATTTTCTCTGTTGCCTTCTGATTTCAGACCCTGTCCAGCAGTCTGGAGACACAGAGCCTGGTCCAGAGCTAACAGGTATGGAAATGCCTGCTGCTATTCCTCACCCTCCTGTCAGCATTCAAAGTCCTGCCAAAGTGTGGCAATGTGAGTGGTTTCTTCATTCCCCAGCTCCAAGTCCCCTTGAAGAAATCTGCCAGGAGAAAATGCCTCTTGATTTGGTCCTGTTTTGATAGATAACGGTTCTGCACTATTTCAGCAAATTGCCTGGGAAGGGAAAAAGTAATGGATGTGCTGGAACAGGCAGCTAGGGCCAGGCTTGTTCTAGAATCACAGCATTGACAGGGTTTAAGACTGGAGAGGAGTCTCAGCAGGGTGCCCAAAAGCCCAGGATGGGGACATCCCATACCGGGGGGTTTGGCTTCTGCTCCTCTGCCCTCTGAGAGTACCTGTGTGCAAAGCGAAGAAGGGTGAAGCCGTCTGCCTTCTGTTCCGCCAGGCACTCTCCCATGTCGCTGCGTAGCCGTGCCCAGTGGAGAGGAGGAAGGCGCAGGATGGTTTTACTTGAAGGAAAGTAGCAGTGGTGAATCTCTGAGAGAACTTCATCATCAAGGGATAAAATGTCCTTCAGCTCCATGTCTGACAGCCCATTTCTGCAAGTGAAGTGTGTTGTATGAAAGGAAATGATTTATTGTGCTCATTACTGTTTACGCTGATATCCATAGTGGGAGGGTGAGTGATCTCTCTGGCAGTTCAGAAGTGCTGGACATGAAAACTCTTGCTAGCTCACGTGCACGCATGGCAGTCTCAGCTGAGAGCTTAGACCCTGGATAAGCCATGGAGATGGATTTCCTTTTTCAAGTAATCCCAGAACATCTCCCTTCAAGACAATATTTTAGGTAGGCTGCCAGGTATGAAAGGGATGTTATGCTTGCTAAATCTATGTATGAACATTCACAGGCTCAGAGAACTGAGAACTTCGATGGGTTTTGGCTGTGTTTAGACAGATTCCCTATGAGGAGCAGGAAATAGGGGCTGTTCCATCAGAAATACAGCTGTACTCACTGTGAGGAAGCAATATAGCCAAGCACGTGAGCCACGAGGAGTGTGCCGTGTGACTTTTCCAGTCTCTCGCACAGGCGATGCATGGCGTCCTGGGCTGTGCTAGCAATCACTAGTTCGGAAGGAGGCGTGTAAGATGCCCATTTTCTGGCCTCACGGAAGGCCAGCTTGAAGAGCAGCGCTTGCCCACCCCTGGGGAAGCTCTGGTGGAAATAGGCCCATTGAGCTGGGCTTAGTCGTCGTCTCTCTGACGCTAAGAGCATCTCTAGCATCTCCTCACCTTCCTCGCAGGGTAAGGGTTCTACTTCAAAGTACGCTTCAGCCTCAGGCACAACGTGTTGGAGAGCTTTCAGAATATCAGGCTCTGCTGTGGAAATGGAAATGATGATGTGGGCCTTTGGAGGGCAATCTTCAGGGAGCCAGTGGAATCTGTGAGCGCCATTACCAGGAAGTAATCTCTCCACAGAGTCAAGGAACAACACCAGTGTCCTTGTGCCACAATGGGACACAGCGAGGAGGAGTTTACTGAGGAACAAGACTAAATCACTGCCAGCCTGTTTGGCCTGGGTTGGAGGTTGTGGGAAATCAAATGCTAAACACACTTGGAGGCAGATGTCCCTCAGCAGGCTGTGAATGGCAGAACTGAGCTGGGATGTCCCCAGCAACCGAATCACGGCTACGGTGTCATGCGCTAAAGCAGCTTGCACCCTCTCAGATAGTTTGCACATCACAGCTGTTTTCCCACAGCCTGGTGGCCCATAAAGGATGAGGGCTTTGTGCGTTTTCTCATTGTTCTGCCTAATACGGTGAAAAATGTTATCCAATAAATTCTGTCTCCCACAGAAAAATCTGCAGTGCTTCAGGCACAGCGCAGTGTGGTGGCCCAGCTCCTGCAGAAGTCGCCCCGGCTCCTCGCTGATCTGTCCTCTGTATCGAAGGGTCTCCAAAACCTGGTGATTCGTGACAGCAGCGAACTGCTCACAAAGTTCTTTCAGGTATTTGTTACTCTCCTTGCACTGAGGGTTCCCAGAGTCTTTCCTGTATGCCAGTGTGTGTACTTTGAGGTGTTTGGGGTAACGCCTTGCGATTCGCGCTTTAAGGTTGCTGAGCAGCTGTTTCGCTTCACTGTCTGGATTGTCCTCTCATCCTAACAGCTCACTGTTTGTCCTTTGCTCAGTTTGTCTGTTGGAATCCTCCACCTCTCTGAGGAATATGAAAGCCCCTGGATTGCTATCCTGGGTATTGAGGAGACCGTGTTCAATCTCCCAGTCAATTGCTAAAAACCACAAAACCGAAGGGGGAGATGTGAGCATACGAACACAGGAAAAGCCATCCACCAGCACTAACATGAGATCCCTTGGTCCTTCTGTATTTCAGAGGATGCTAGCAGCTCAGCATTCCCCACGTCCTCTGAGCTGGGTAAACCCCTGGATGTGCTCAGGAAGATAGGGGAAAAAGGAGAAACATTTCTACCTGGTGTTTTAATTATTGTTGGCTAGTCAGCACCAACCTCCTTTCTTGGGATTTGGGATAGGGCAGGTAGTTAGCAAGCCTCTTCCTTCCCTACATCTTTCCTGTTGCTGTCTGGAACCAAACAGCTGTCCTCCCTGAGAGAAGGACATTGCAGCCCTGCCGGAACACACCTGACCGGTGGTAGCAGTGGCTCCGCTCTGGGCTGAGCAGCCCGCACCCCTCTGCCTTCTGGGCCACCATGCGCAGCGCTGAGGCCAGGCGTCTCTCCAGGCAGGGCCAGGCCTGCCCGTCAGCCGGCTGCAGCACGCAGCAGGTGGGCAGCGCGTTCTCATCCCGCCGGTACCGCTCTGTCAGGAGCTGGGCCGAGTCCCCTGCTAGCTGCAGAGTTAGGGCCTCAAATTCCTTCTCCGTGATGAGCCGAGGCACAGTCTGGTGCCCGTAGTTGTCCCCCAGCAGTCCCTGCAACAGGCAAAAAAGGGCTGGCATGCAGGCACTGCTGCCGCCGTGACAGCTGGAGTGGGGCCTGGCTGCTTGCCCTAGCACCTAGGATTGCCGGGGAGGGCTGCCCAGAGAACGTGCTGGTAAGCACAGCGCCCTCGTGGCTTCCATGTTGGACAGGGACAGCCAAGCAGAGCCCCAGCCTGCCCCATGGTCAGGGAGAAGGGGCTTTAGAGCAGCGGCTCCTCAGGCTTTCAGAGTGTGTTTTTGGGCGGGCAGAGAGCGGTGGTGAGGCAGTGGATGCACACAGCAGAACTGGTCTGGGGACGTTGGCCAGTGGTGCCGTAACATTGGCTTTGGGGTGGAGAAGAACGAAGGGAACAGCACTGCGCCGGGGGACTTCTGATGAGGACCGAAGGCTGGGCTGGGGAAGAGTGAGATCCTGAAATGGGGCAGCCTCCCGCATCCATACACTCCGGCAACAGCCGGAATAAGCTCAGAGCGCAAGCCCAGAGTGTAATCCTTGAGCGGTGCCCTTCTGGTGTGCGTAAGGGGAAGAGGGAGTAGTGAGACCCTCGTGGCTGCCTCTGCTGAGATTCCTAGGTACGCTCCGAGACCCAGAGGGAGACGCTGCCTGGGTGCCTGCCCGTGCCATCTGCGTGTGCAATGTGGTGCTCACAGGGGTGAGCTGCAGGGAGCCCAGCCTTGGGGAGCTCCTGGGTGCAGTAATGCCGTGGTGAGCCTCTCCCGGTCTCTGCCTCTCCATTGCTGGCCTCTGGCAGAAGTGGCTCAGGAGGAATCAGGCACAACTTGCACAGATACTTAATTGGTTATTTATTTACTTGTAACTTCAATTATGCCTCCTGGGACTGCGTATTTATTCTCTCTCTTCAGCAAAACTTTCTTTCTCCCTTTCTAAAGCCAAAACAACCTGAGGAAGCAAGCTGACGCTTCTGCCTCAGCTCTGCAGGGCTCAAAGCTCTGTGTGTGGGTTTTTGTGTGGGGCTGTCACCAAAGTGCTCCAGGGAAGCTGAGGTGGGCTGCTGGGGAGCTTTCAGTGGATAGGAGTGGTCAGAGGGATTTGAGTAGGGCAGAGGCATGGAACAGGTATCAGCTTGCAGCGTGATGCCCAGCTCTGTCCCTGGTGGTTGCTATGGCATTTTTCTGGTTCTCTGCACAGGGAGTTTGTGTTTATTCCATTTATTACAGAGAAAACCTCCTCAGTATTGAGGTATTGGGCAGGAAGCAAGCTTGGAGCAACAGCATCTTGCCTTATGTGTATCTCCATCCACCTCTTTCATCTGCTCATCAATGCACACAGCCCCTGTTACCTTCTGCTCTGAAGAGACTGGTCATGTGCCTGTCAGGGCTACTTTTGTCTTTTTAGGGACTACTGGCAGTTACTGACATCTCGGCCCCACCGGCGAGCTGATTTTGAAGCTGCTCAGGCAGGCTCATTCCTTCTGAAAACCACCTTACTTGCCCAGTGGACCTGAGTGCGCCCGGCCCGCCCCGTACGTCCCACTTCAGCCTGCGCCGCACTTACGATGAAGGTGGGACCCGCTGACAGTTTCTGACAGGCTTCAATTTCCTCCAGAGAGAGTTGGGCGTATCTGTGATCAGGGTCTACAGGCTCAGAAATACCCCATTTCAAGTCAATTACCTGCACAAAAACACACCATTTTTAAGATTCTTAGACTAGTCAATACTGTCATCAAAACAGCGACGTGGGAAAATTAAGTCATTCTATCATGTTTTGGTTTTAGATCGGTCTGAACACTAGTGCTACGCAGCTTTAATTACTGCAGCTCTGCAGGAGACACTGAGACACTCAGAATGGCTCAGGAGGGATTTCTGCTGTGAAAGACTTAGGGATTCGGACTGTAGATGGCAAATTAGGACAAGGAACCTCAAGACTGTGGGTTATTTGCTGCAACTTTTCAAGCCTATCTTCTGTCACAGAAGATAAGGATCCCAAACATTTCAATAGCCCCTTTTATGCTACAGGTTCTGTGCAAATTAGTATAATTAGGTAGTTCAACTACCCCTGAAGTATTTCCAGTGGAATTTACACGTGGAACTTTTTTTTCCAATTGAATATAGTAACAAAAGGATGATGGATACCCTTGTGTCCAGGTGCTTGCATAGGGTTGGCCACCGCCACTAAAATCTCTACTCAGAGATTTTAAAGCTCTACTCGGAGCTCTACTCTGCTCTGGTGAGACCCCACCTGGAGTGCTGCGTCCAGCTGTGAAGCCTCAGCATCAGAAGGATATAGACTGGTTGGAGCAAGTCCAGAGGAGGGCACGGGGATGCTCCAAGGGCTGGAGCCCCTCTGCCATGGGGACAGGCTGGGAGAGTTGGGCTTGTTCAGCCTGGAGAAGGCTCCGGGGAGACCTTATTGCCCCTTCCAGTGTCTGGGGGGGGCTACAAGGAAGCTGAGGGGGGCTTTTTACAAGGGCCTGTAGTGACAGGACAAGGGGTAACGGGTTTAAATGGAAAGTGGGGAGGGTTAGACTGGATATCAGGAAGGAATTCTTCCCGCAGAGGGTGGTGAGGCCCTGGGACAGGTTCCCAGAGAAGCTGTGGATGCCCTATCCCTGGGAGTGTCCAAGGCCCGGCCTGATGGGGCTTGGGGCAAACTGGTCTAGTGGAAGGTGTCCCTGCCCATGGCAGGGGGGGGGACTGCATGGGCTTTTAGGGCCCTTCCAACCCAAACCATTCTGTGATTCTGTGAAGATCCATCCAGCTCAAGCATACAAATATACTCCATGTAAGAGTTCTAGGGAATAGGTACAGCAGTATTTGACTCCTAGGAGGATTCTAAGGAAATGGAAAAAACTTTTTTGGTTTTTTATCCCTCCATCCCACATGTTTTGATGGCCTTTGGACAGGACAGACAGGAGAGAAGTGATTTACCTCAAGCATTAGGCCGTGCTTCTGACAGAAGGCCTGTGCCTCTGGGTAGGCTTTCTCCAGGAGGGTCTCTCTTTCTGTAGCCATGTCTGCAGGGAAGGATTTGTGAGGCACACCGGAAGTTAGGGCTTTGGAGCTGGGTTTTTGCTTTGTGTCTTGTTAGACATTACAGCAAAAACGCAGTTTGTGTTGCTGTTATCTGATCTGTGGTGTTTCACCCCGATGGCGTTGTGGTTAAGTCCTGTAAAACTGTGGTTTCCAGATGTCTGCAGACTTGTGCCCACAGTGCTACGTTACCGATGCGAGTGCGTTTTCAAGGTTCCAGACCGGCTTGTCCCGCTGTGGGTTTTATTTGCTAATATGCAAACTCTGGATCTGGAAATTTTGGATTGCATAGTTACAGGATACAATACAGCAGCATTGATCCAGAAAAATACATTTCTTACATCTTACTGCAGGAAATCCTGCAGCCTATTTTAAGACCACTCAGGCACCCTGTTGGCCATCTCAGCAGTGATAAATAGCCACAATAAAAGGCAATTCTACCCACAGGGAATCTTTTCATACAGCCTCAAGTCTGTGAAATTGTTATGGCCGCTTCCCCCGCTGTGCTTTTTACAGGAGAGATTACCACTTTCTAGAAAAATCCTTGTGCCACCTTTTAAGTGACATACGGAATTAAATCAAGCAGCAAAGTAGGTAAATTCCAGATAAACTAAGACAAAGCAAATAGGAAGAAAAGTAAGCCCATCTATGCACACAAACGCAAGTACGCATGCTCACTCCCGGCGCCCACATCCACGCACCCTCTCCCGCTCGGGGATGCTTTCCACACCTGCAAAATGAAAAGACAAGTGGAATATAAAGGACATTATTCTCCTTACATATGTTTCATCATAGGAGATTATACTTTCTTCAGAACTGGAATATTCTTTCCTCAAAATTATTTAAACATTCACGGCACTATATAATCATGTGGTAGAGTAGTACAAGAGGGAATGCTAAAATTAGGATGGGGAATGGCTGTATCTGCAGCTTTCCTTGGGACTGTTCTAAGTGAAAAGTGATCCCTAATGAAGTCTGTGCCAGTGTCAGATGAGGAGAGGGCTCCCTTGGGTTAGGAATTATCATGTCTGCCCTGCTGTCCAACAGGGAGCAAGCACTCTCATGTCATACTCCTGGAATAATTCATTAGCCCTCAGCAAGGTTGCAGTAGTTGTGGGAAATCCTTGTATCGCCTTACAAGCCAGCCCACGTGACTTCCAAACTTCACGGAGAGAGTGGGTTGAACAAAAGTCTGTCTTTTGCTGAGAATCCAATCACATCACATCCTTCCTCCCAAAACTGTTCCTGAAAATCCACGAGGTCTACCACAACTTGGACAGGTGGTGTAGGTAAAATCTTAACACTGTGTCCTTCTATGCCCACTGGTCTCAGACTGTCTGCAGTTCTCGTACACTGCAGGAACCGTTCTGTAAATGCTGATCTACCTGCTTAGCCTGGAAACACCTCGCTGGCCACACCGCGTATCCTCACGGTATCTCCGACTGGAGGAGATGCTGCTGTATTTCCTTTCTTTGGAAGGCACTTTTTGCGGAATTGAGAGCCCATCTAAGCCTAAGTCTTCTTAATTAAAAATGGAGACAGAGTAAATGATTTTCAGAAGCAGAATCTGAGCTTTGTAATTCCTGAAAATCTGAGTCATTGCTACCCACTGCCAGTTACCACTTTAGGAGCTCAGTCTGGCAACCATGTCCCAGCAGGCAGAGGAAGTGGGAAATATTTGGAAATTGTCCAAGAAGAGAAGTTCTTCACAAATATGTCTTGCTGTTAGGGCGGTGGATGGGAAGCAAATGTGTGCTGCCCAGCGTTTCCAGAAGGCCTGCTGCTGCGTGCAGACAGGCGCTGCGCTGGGCTACCGTCACGCAGTAGTGCCCGCTCTGAATTTGGCCCCACTGCAGATGCCGGTTCCTGAACTGATGCAGGATTCTGCCATCTCGGACACGTTCCAAGTGCAAAGTGAGTGTGACTGCATGAAGCTCTGTATAAAATGCAGCAGATCATCGGCATCTTCGCTTTCAGATGAAGCTGCAAGCTTACAGCTTCTCTGCCGAGCACAGCGGTCTCGCCGCGCTGTAACGCTTTGCAGACTCTCGCAGAGAGTGCCTGATGCCTGCATCAGCTTCACGACTTTTCCGCTTTTTTACCTGAAAACACCGAGCTGATGAAGACTCGGACCAGGCTGGAAGGCTGGAACGGAAGAGGAACCATCTTCCCACAGAGAAGATCCCGGCGTGTGTCTGGTCTGAAGCTCATCCTGCTCTCTGGACCCCCTGAGTTCTCCTCAGCAGAGACAGCTCATTAGAGAGGAGATGACTAACGGCAATGAGCACCAGTCAGTGGTGCCCCTCTCCAGAAAGCTGGCTTGCTCCTTCTTTTAAGGAAAGCCTGGGAAGATCTCAGCTATTTTGACAGGGATGGTAGGAAATGGTTGACTGTCTACACTGAGATGCAGTGAAACGCATCCTGCAGCGATCCATCTGTATCTGAAGAGGACAGATATCTCTATAGCAACCGGTGTCGCTTGGGTAGAATCCCCAGGGTCTCTTCCTGAGGCATTAAATGTGTTCACTATCAGGTGCTGTACACCTGAGCTCCCTTTGTTCGCCACTCTCCACTATTTTAGAAATACTCATCCGTGTAGTTTAGCACCAGGTGAGCCGACCAGTGCCAGTGTCGTGGCTCAGGCACTCTCTGCCGTTTAAAGTGGGTTTCTTAATACCCCGGGAGTGTGCCTGTGCCCTGTCACCATCTGCCTTCTGCCACGCTGTGCAAGAGCGAATTTACCAAGAGGTGTTTAAACTGTGCACAGTGAATATTTACTGCTTTGCAGCTACGTTTGGACGGGGTACCATCCCCAAAGAGCAGCACGTGGGAGAAGGTAGAAAGAAAAAAATGAGGCATTTGTAAAAAAAACAGCAAGTAGGTAAAAATCAGAGAGAGAGGAGAAAAAAGACTTCCCGAGGGATGCTACTGCTAACAGCAGAACTCCAGCGAGAGAAGGTGTTTGGCTGTTGCTCCTAGCTTTGAGTTACTCGGTGCAGGGCACCTCTATGACCCACCTGCTAATCCCCTCACGGCGGGGATCAGCGTGTGCTGCTGCGGTGCTCACCCACAGGGTCAGTTGTTGGCCTCAAAGGCAGGAAACTGCAGCTGTCAACAGAAAATGAGTAGAAAAATAACATCTTTTGTCCAAATGTCCTCGGAATGCACAGGGTGGGAAGGCAGCTGGTGCAAACGTCGCAGCAGAGGCCCCGACAGGTAGGTGTCTGCACCTCACGTTCATGGAGGATGCTTTTCAGTGTCTGTCTTCCATGCTGGTCTGTTTTCCAAAATTCACAGCATGTTGCTGTTGCAGTGTGTTTCTGTATTTGCTGAGTACAGCTTTTCCCATAAGAAACGCTGCTTTCTCCATGTTCTGTGCCAGCAGAGATGGTGCTGTACCAGCCAGGCAGATTCACCCACTCGCAACCACGTTCCGCTTCCCCATCTTCTCACAGGAGACCGTGACCTGTTATTCCTGTGGCCTATTGCCTTCTCCAGGAAACTGAACTGAGCATGTCGGAGAACACCAGTACCAGCCAGAGCCGCTGCTGTGGTTTTTCCATTTCGCCCATGAAATGAGATTTAAGAGGCTGCTGTCCACCTTGGCTGTACCCCTCTGTATCCCCCTGGCATAGGGAGGAATAGGTAAAGAAAATTTGGTCATCTGTATTTATGGGCTCCTTTTGCAGACAATAGCTGATTAATCTCCACAGTCACTTAGCCAAATAAGAAGAGATTAACCGACACCCTAATCTGTCATAAATCAAACAGGCAGGGAGACAAGCGTCTTACTTTCAGAGACAAACGTTACAGCCTACGTTAGGGTTTAGCCTACATTAGGGTTTAGCCTACATTATTCTAAATCTAAGTTAAGACAACATTAGGACTCTAAAGTCATGGATTTTTAGGCTGTTCTCCAAGACACTGCAAGCTGTGATGTGCTGTGTGCATCTCACGCTGCATCTACCTGTCCTTATTACCGACTCCACCAATTCTTGTCACTAACAAGTCAGAGGAAATCAGCTCACTCACCCACTCGAGCGGTTGGTTGCAGTGGGGCCAGAAGTCCACAACTAGCAGATCTTTTTTTTTGGAAGATCTGCCAGCGCAATTGAGAGGGGCTGGGATAATTGGAAAAGCAGCAGCTTGCTTTTTGCAGGAAGGCAGCGTGTGTTAGGCTTCTGGTGAGCTTTCTGTAATTTGCAAATCAAAACCGAACACAATCAGCCAACCAAATCCTTTCCGGGGACATTTTGGATTTCCTGGGGCTATAAAAATGTTGAGCCTCTAAACATATCAGACCTGTTTTCCTGCATTCCACAGCTATAGCCTACCTGCACCCTAAAGCTAAGAGGAAATCACTATCTCACACTGATTCCAGCTCTTTTAAAAACTCCATTTCCAAATTCTCCTTTGGAACATAAAGGAAACAGATGAGGGTCATGATAGAAAATATTATAACTGGTACTTTTTCTAGGGATAATGCATGAAAGGTGTGAACGCACAAGTGTAAAGGAGAGACTGGACTCAAAGATCTTCATCAGTGTTGATGCCTGCACTATCAACATCTCCTTTTTGACAGAAATCACAGAGAAGCGAGTAGCAACCGTGAGTCACGATGGCAGCGTGGGCTCTGGCATGATGGGGAGCTTGTTTTCTCGCCGTCTGTCTGTTCCCCGAGCCATCGTCCCCCAACAGCTTGCTCACAGACTGCTGCCTTTGCAGACCGCGTGAGAGCAGGATTAAACCCTTAGCTGGGAGGTGGTTTTGTGGATGTTTACCAACTGAGAACAACACTGCTGGTGTCTGATGCAATCCCAACCCCGTTAATTGGCCTTTCCTTACAGTGGATGGGCACACAGGACAAACCAGATCCCCTTGGGGCCAGTACTGTGTAAGTATATGAATACATATATATAAGAGAGTACCCTAAAGGGGCAACTATCAACCCTCCGTGTGCTGTGACTGCCTCAGCTTTGCTATCAGCGGCGTTTATTTTCTCCGTTGCTAGTAGTTCACCTTCTAGCAGAGGTGGAAGAAGCTCATAGTAAATTCAGACTATCTTTGTGAGCTTTCTAGGAAATCTTGTACAGATGTATGTTCTGATTTCTCGTGATTTTGGCAAAGAACTAAAATCTCTTGAGAGAAAAGTCTTCGCTGCAGCAAAAAGCTGGGTATCTGAGGTGGTAGGAAATGCCATGCTACACC
>NW_010254654.1:7822-8438 GCF_000690775.1 Eurypyga helias | reverse complement strand
CAGCCTTCCCTTCCGTGTAAGCCTGTGTCTTGCATCTTCCCGCAGCCAGCTAGGTCCTTTGAGGAGTAGCACAGGAATTGTAAAGCAGACAGTAATAGCTACGGGCCCAAAGAAAGACAGGCTACACTGAAATGCGTAAGGCTGTAAGTTTTAATGCTTTTATGTGTGCTATTTGGACTGACTCAGCACTGATCGAGTGCTTCACGTCCTTAAAGCACCATACAGCCATGGAATAGGCTGCGGGAAGTAGCAGGCACTTGGCAGCTGATCACCTGGCAAGTGTTGAAAGGAACAACTTCTCTGTTGCTCAGGAGATGGCCAAGGTAACATCCATCTTTATCTTCTGGGTCTTTCCGCTTGGCTGGATTATATAATTTGGTTATTCTTTGGACAAAGTGTGGAAGAATGTGCATACCATCATTAATAATGAAAGGAAAAGGGGAAAACAAGAACACAGGTTGCTCGAGCTTGGCGCTCCACTGCCCTGGCTCTGCCCTTTCTCACACCACCTCTTCAGGATACAGTCTTTGCTTTGGCCTCCCCTTTTTACTTGGTTTACTGTGAAGAATTATTGTTTCCTGTAAAATTACCCTATGGGTTTGGGTTTTTTCTACAA
>NW_010254654.1:6987-7795 GCF_000690775.1 Eurypyga helias | reverse complement strand
CCTACCTGTACAGCTCCTCTGCAGCGGTGAAAGACCTGTCGGCAGTGGGTTTGGCTCGCTCCATGTAACAGAAAAGGGAAACCTGTCAGTCAACAAGAAATGCTGAGAGCAGCAACTGAAACACTTTGCTTTTTCCAACAGGCAACCAGGGCCTCTTGGAGGATTAAACTGACGGCTAAATTTAGCTACATCTCACTAGAGTTAGTATCAGGAGTTATCAGATCCGAACATCTTTGGAGGGAATGACGTCTGTCCCGTGGAAGTCTAAGCCCTGGCATGCTTCTCTCCTCCCCCGAGCTGCCGTGGGGTTTGGAGCCGGGAACGTCTGCCCAGCCAGCGCAGCATGGGACTCCAACAGCACGGGATTTTTCAAAGTGCTTGCAATCCCTACTCTCCTCAGCCCGCTCGTTTATGTCCAGGCCCTGAGCAAAATTTGTTGTTAACACGGCAATGGATGTCACGGGAGAGGGGAACGGTTAAACCACATCAGACATTCCAGCGCTTTTTTGTGGAGCGTAATGCTTGCGCTGCCCTTCTTTTCCGTGGGGTGGGTCAGAGAGAGACTTCAAATCCCACACTCCAACGCAACATATTGTCAACTGCTCTGATCTGGGGGGAGACAAGAGAAACCCTTCATAACATAAATAGCCCTTTGCAGGTCCTCATTTAGAGAGGGAGTTAATTGACTCTGTCGTGTTTTCCTCGTCACTCCTATCTCTGCCACGGGAGCAATTTACTCCAGTCCTCTAGGAATCGCCCAGCTACCATTTTCATTCTGGTTGGAGCAGAGTCTTCAGGAAGAAGCGTA
>NW_010254654.1:0-6956 GCF_000690775.1 Eurypyga helias | reverse complement strand
GAAAGAGGAAGCAGCCCTGTCCCATGTCCCTGCAGCAGTGAAGTATACCGCTTTTTCAAAGATCTGTCTGGTCCTTGGGCTGAAGGATGGCACCGTTGGGCCTGGCACCAGACCAGCGCTGAGCCGTGGAAATTCAGGGGAAGTTCCATCTCTCACTAAATGAAACCTGTGACGCTTCCTTAGGGCAGCTGCCTTCTCAGTACTAATCCCGTTGCAGATCAGGTACTTTGAAGGTGGACAGAGCTTTAGTTGTAACCTCTCCCGGGGTATTTCTCCTGTCCTTCGTTAGCAGCTATGATCTGCCTTGCTGCAAAGATGCTGAAGAGCAAGGACTCCGGCACTCAGAGCAGCAGCTGACAGTGCCGTGCTCAGTAAATATCCGCCCTCGTTCAAAGCACTTTGACTTTTTACTGTTTTCAACAGAAATACTGGAACTCCATGTAAATATGCTGGAGCAGTGCACGTAAATATGTGTATTTACCTGTCCCGGGTGAGCATCCCCCTTCCCCTTAGAGAGAGAAAAGGAAGGACAGGGTGAACTGGTATAAGCACCTACAGAAGTCAGTTGCCTGATTTCCCTACCGGAAATCTCTTAAAGTCTGCTTGGATGTGACAGCACTACCAATACACCTGAAGCAATGGACCCGTCACCATGGTGTTTCCATTTGCGACCCGCTCGGGCATCCTTGTAGGACCTATCAAGGTTTGGGCTCTCTCTGCAGTCAGAATCCTTTTGCCATTGGGTCAGGGAGGCTTCACGTAGGTCACGGGGCACGTGGCTCCCGAGACTGGCCAGAGTAAAAGAAACACACTTATGTCCTCAAGTGCCAGCGGACAATCAGTCACTTCATGATTTTTATTTGTTGATGGCTTTTATAAAACAAAATCCCCCTTGGATCAGACACCTCATAAAACACGTACAGTCCCGTGCATGCTCGTGATACGTCAGGTTTCAGCAGACCAGGATCTGCAAAACCAAACAGCTGAGCTGTTGGTAGATCCCCTGTTTGCTACTGAAGGGGAGGAAAATTCACAAAATTAAGGCACTGTCAAAACCCAAACCTCAAATCATTTCATCTTTTGGACTGGCTTTTGTCTGGTTGTATACAATTTCGGTTTTCTTTTTGATTAACCGTCAATTTCAGTTTTGAACAGGGACACACAAAAATGAAAACCACTTTTCTTAAACCCTCCTATTTATATTCCCAGTTGCAAGGTGGCAGCAGGAAACGTTACCACAGCGTGCTGCCTTGGGGAGAGCCCAGCGCTCCATCCCCACACGCCGTTTTCACTGCAGTCACCTCAGAACGAGCCCTGGTTTTTGGGTGCAGTGCTTAAGGTGACACTTTTAAGAACAGAATCAGTTGTAAGAACAGTTTAACACCTGTCTGAAAGTCAATATTCACTACGCAGAACATGAACGATCTGACAGGCTCCTCCCTGAGCCATGCGAGGCATTTCATACCCTTACTCGTGGGGCACAAGCCGCTTTCAAAGAGCAGGAGTTTGGGACCCACGAGGGATAACTGCTATCTTCAGCTGGTGTGCTTTTATCTGTCCCTTAAAGTAGATTTAATCGGCTGGTGTGAAACCCACTGCGTCAGCCTTTCCATCTGAATTTCAGAATACAGGAAATGTCCCCTCCTGCATGCAGTGGGTGTTCAGGCTGTCCTTCAGCACACCAAAATCACTGCCTCCAGCACAACCAGCGCGTAGCTCTGGGCTTAGGGACCGCACGTAGAAATACCCAATTCTCTACGTAAAGATGCAACGTTTTTAAAAAGCCAGTTTGGTGAATTAGGTGCCCTGGCAATTATAAATAAGTAGTAATAAATATGTATTTACACTCACACACGCTTGTATCCCACAAACAAAGCAGAACCATGCTTCTCTAGTTAAATACCGTCAGCTTTGAGGTGGGACACACTATTACTAGCAACGTGCAGCAACGCTACACAAGAGTTTAGAACCATAACAGTACCAGTCGGGGGCATTTCACAGCTTCAAAGCTCTTGCAAACACAGACCTAGTTAAGGAAGTGACCGTCTGTTACCAATCAGAGGGAACACAAGTGCGGGGTTTGGCTAGGACACCCAACTCGATGTCCTTATTGCATATACAATGTCACATCAGCTGGAGATACGGCAGATGTGGGAGCTAGGAAAAATTAGATCAGGCTCATATGAGACCACTTAATTTCCTTGAGTACGAAATCCAATTTCCACACTGATTGTATCTAAACAGTTTGCTCTTTTGGTTGACATCGGAAAGGTCAGTGAAAACTCAGAGGAACTTAGGAGTTGCAGGAGCACAAACCATTACCTCCATTCATAAATAAACACAGTGAGAGGTTTTACATCACTTGAAAATGCTGCATCATAACTGCTGACAGCTTGGGAACTGGCACCCATTTATCATCCTGGCAGGAATCTACAAATCCCTGAAAATATCATCAGAGGAGAGAGACAGAGACCAAGAAGCAAGCAGCAGCACAGAGAGCACAAACGAAATTCAGGGACCCGCCTGGCAGTGTCCTGGCTTCCACCTCCTCTGGAGTCTGAGAGAGAAGGGCTGAAGGATAAAGGAGGTCACAGGTGGCTTTAGACAGCTCTGGAAGAATTTTCTTGGCCTATTTATTGTGTGGTTGCTTTTTTCGCTTTCCGTTTCCTTGTGCCTTCATTTAGCTCCTCTTTTGACTTTGCAGGAGGAGGCGGAGGATAGGAAACCTCATGGGAGGCCCCATGCTGATCATGATGATGACTGGTGTGTCCACTGGAAACGGAGCCGAAGAAAACGGGGCAGATGAAGCTTTCCACTGGCGCAAAAGGCGAGGCGTGAGAGTGAGTTGCCGTCATGAAGACCTGCCGTGCAACAGTGAGTAATCAGAGATCACACACACCAGCTATGACATATGAACTAGAAAGGAGCATTCCAGTTACCCCGGGTAAAAGCCCCTACTGCTACGTCACTCAAGGCTGTATCACAAGGATCTTCTACCATGCTGCCTACGTGACGGAGAATTTAGCCTCTGATTTCCTGAGCAGATCCTGCCTGGTGTGTACAGCCAGTGCCTTCAGCAGTGGCTTAGGAATGTGAACACCCCCAGTTACGTCTGTACCCTTTCTCTGGTTCTTTGGATTCCTCAGCAGCAAACCTGCTGTAAACTTACCTTGCAAACTATCATGAACATGGTGAAAAAGAAGATGAGGTTGGCTTCAGAGACAGGGAGCCAGCGCATTTGTTGCAGGGTGAAGAGGACTGTGCCATACAGACTAGCCTTTGTAGGGCTGGAAGAGAAATAAAGACGTTTTCTAGGTTTGCATCCAGTCCCGAGTGGTTCTTTAAATTCCATTTTTGGTCTGACCGAGAATTTACAGGCTACCTACTTACAAGGACATATGAAGAATTTCGTTTGTTTCTGGCATCCAGACCCCACGCAGCAGTTGCTCGAAGTTAGACATCAGGGCAACACCAGAACCTGCGAAACAGTGAAAGTGAACAGCTCGAATTGCCACCCCAGAGGAGAGCTCTGCTGTCTTTTCTGGATCCCCAAGGGATAACCTAAGGGGAAAAAAGGGTTCATAACCTTCTTCCCAAATTTAAAAGAAGTTAGCCTAAAACAACAGAGCAGGGCAAATGCTTTCTAGGCTTCCTGTAAAGTGTTTCCTGACGCAGGGAAAGGGCATTTGCCTCTGTTCCATTCACTGAGGCTCTAACGCTTACCCAAACCAAAAGTTAAACTGGCTGGGCTGTTTCAACACTGACAGAATCAATCCCTCTGAAAAGACAGAAGTGAGGGGAGTGATGACAGAATGCAGGAGAAAGCACAAAGAATTCCTGAATTCTCCACCCGTATTTCATAGTGACTCCAGTTCCTCCTGCCTCCACAGAAGTTCGACGATGGCTCGACTGCCAGCCGTTCCTGTGCTCGAGGGAACTCCACTGCAAGAAGCCAGCTGAGCACACCCCCACCCAGCCCGCTGGCCAGCACTGAGGGACGTGCTGGCCTCAGGCTTCCCTCACAGAGGCTCCCGTCCCTCCCTGCTGCGTCAAGAGAATCTCATGTTTCACCTTTGACCCATCCGGTAGCCATCATAACGAACCATCCGTGGTGGTAACGGTGATGAGCGTGGTGGACTCCAGCGGCAATTTTGCGAACTCTGACCACCTCCTTCATTGCCACAAAGATGAGCTTCACGGGCAGGAAGCTAACACACTTGTAGAAGAGGTTCATGGGACAGAAGAATATCAAATACCTGCAACAAAACCACAGCGAGTTTAAGAACCCGTTTGTCCTGAGCTGGGTCGTGCAGAGAGGACCGACACTGGTGTCAGCCCGAGTTATGTCAGGGAGAAGGAAACGCTGGTTCTGTCGTGCAAAAAACGCACGTACAGCCCACACGTGCTGAGAAACTTAAACTTGGAGTAACTGTGGGTAATTTGTGCAGTTTCACCAACAGGATGCATAAAATGCCCCCAGATTTTCAGCGTGTGCCGCTCCCCTGCTGCAGGTGGTACCAGCGCTTTTGCCGTCCAGCTGCTCTGAACAGAAACGCCCGGCGGCTGGGCTGGACCCAACCCTCACAATCACATCAGCAAACTGCTCAAAGAAACCGAAGATTTAGGAATACGAAAGACTGGAAGACTACCCCACCCCACCTCTTCTTTCCCCAGATAATCCAAGCAAGACAGTGCCCGTGTCACCCAAAGAGCACGCCTCCCTTCACACCGGAGCGTTTCGCAGCCAGCGCCCCATGCTCAGTACGTGAGGTGAAGTGCAGGAGACTCACCAGACTGCCGAGGCCAGGATGACACTGGAGTTATTACTGAAGTAATCAATAGGCGGTTCTCCAAGTAACAGATCAGCAAGTATGTAACTCCCAAAGCAGTGGAGCATAGCACACAGCCAGGAGGCAAAAGGGCTCTTACGAGACATCTCCACGGCTCCTGTGATGCAAATTCTGCGTGAGAAGACGGATTCGGCAAACAAGCAGAACCTTCAAGACCCTCTAAGAAAGAGGCTTGTGGTGCATCTTCTCCAACAAAATCAGTCAAAGAGAAGTGCTTGTAAAACAAAATACAAAGGTGTGTAATCTGTGAAACCGGAAGAAGGAGCAGATTTTGTCCAGAGATGGCAGGGGTGGTCACAGCTTGCGGCCCCCCGTAAGGTTTCACATGAGCGGAGGCTTAGAAGGTCATGAGTTGGCTGAGAGGTTATCTCCTGTATTCGCTGCTACCTACTGCCATCAGAAAGAACAACCTTTTTCCCTCGAAATCAATGTCTTTTTATAGTCTAAAAATGAAACACATCCTAGTACCATTATCTCCATTGCTTCAACCTAAGTGGCCTTTAGAATTCATGAACTATCTGTTCAGCTCTTTCATTCATAAGATAACCTGTAAAAACGCAACAGTGATTCTTAAGCTTCATTTGAAAGAACAGGATTTGAGGATTCTTCCCTGCTCCTGTACTAGTTTGGAAATGCCCCCTGAAAATACAACTAGATATTAAACCAGCGTTACGATTTGGTAACACATTATGGTGTCCTCCCACAGCCTTTTACTGCTTTGGGTTTTTTATTCCCTTAGCCATTTTCATCCACCTCGGTACTTCTTCAAGGAAGTCTCTCAAGAACATCGATTCTGCAGGATTGTTTCATCACCTAAACTGCTCCAGAGTCCTTTGTGTAGCCTTTCAGATACCAAAACTGTTCAATAAGCCAGTAACAGGCAGTCAGAAGAAAGAATGGTAAAATGTTACGTCAACGTTACACCTTAAACAGCAGTAAGTGAATCAGCATATGCCAGAGCTACGCCTGCTCAGGCTCCTCCGTACTCCGAGACATTTGAACCAGCTGAAAGCACAGTGGAAGCGAGACAGCTGCAACAGACGTGTTATGAAGCTGGTTCTATAGGAGCCTGAAGTTTAGCTTGAGGCTTAAATTTAGTAACACTTGTTTTTCTTTGGCTCCATGAAGCCATGCTGTCTCCACGGGGGAAACAGGACGTTACTGTCCTGACACTTGATTCAGCACAGGAGCTGGGGGATGAAGGTGGTTAGGCATCTAGTGAAAAGCACACCCCAGCCTTAGCCAGTCCGAGCGGATTACTGGGCTTACGTACTTTGAAAAGCTATTTTCATAAGGGTTGCCTGTTAACTGTTCCATTCAGGACTTAATGCGGGAAGACAGCTGTAAGCGACTGGGCCTCAAACCCCCAGCAGTTCTGTTTACACGGAGTTTAACTGAACAGTATGTACGTCGCACAGCGCAGCGATCCGACCGCTGCAGGGTTCCAAAATCATACGGAGGTGGGTTTTCGTTTTCCCCTCGGTCATCGGGCAGTTACACTGAAACTGTTCAAAACGGAGCACGAAGAGTGCACGCGCTATCGAAGATACACAGAGGAAACCAAAGCCCGGTCAGGCTGCAACAGCGCGGCAGGTGAAAGCTGGGATGCAGATCTATCGATCTTTACGAGGTAAGCCCAGGGGAATAAACAGCAAGGTCAGTTAGGGTGCCTGAAATCTTCCGCATCAGATTACAGCATGATCCGGAAGGTGGGAAGAAACCTCGAGGTTTACTGACGGCCTTTTTGTACATGAACAGGAGAGTATTGCTGCAAAACCAGACAAGCCGAAATGTAACCCTCGCTCCTGGGAGAGCAGCAAAGGAATCCAATCTTAAATAAACTGCAAGATAACTTTCTGAAATCACCAGCTCTCGGCTTTCCCTGCCCGCTGTCCCGGCACACGTGCCCGGGCGCTGGAGCGAGGCTCCGAGCCCTCGATGCCCTACACGTTTCGATGCCCTGCTCTCGGGACCTTCACAGCAGGCGGGAATGACCCCTTCGCGCACCAAAACGTCAGGTTTGTGCCTCAGCACACGACACCGCGCGTTCCCGCTGCCCCCCGTGCCATCAGCACCCTCACGAAGCCGTTTCACCCCGCCCCCGGC